>NC_058192.1:24910000-25216875 GCF_907165205.1 Coccinella septempunctata
TTGACAAATTCATATGAGTTCTTCACACTATAATGTGATGTTGAAGTTAAGCCCGACAATATGCCATGAATGAACTTAGATAAATTATATGTTGGTGAGTTGTTACAACTAACTATAGGTCTCAGACTCAAGCCCCCAGAAGATTCCAAAAATCAGTTTTGAACTTGGAAGTGAAGATAACGATATGGAGTTTAGACAGGGTAAAGCTTAAACTCGCTGATACCTATAGAGCCTTGGTGAACCTTCTTCCCCGTGGTTTGTATGATGCTTTCTCACGGAGATGTGGGGTTAACTATGAGAAATTGTTTCAAACAATAAAAAGAAGGAATAGGATGAAGTTCAGGCGTCTGTGCAATTCTGGCAAGTACAGACCGATTGTCTGCGATGCTTCTGATGAAGCACTGTACAATTATACCAATGTACTGATCCCCCAAGAAGTACAGATGATTCTGTCTTCTGTCAACCTGAGTCTGACACCATCGAGGGAGAAAATTCCGATTCCATCCATGATTAAAGACATAGAATACTGTATGCAAAATCTTCAAGTACAGGACGAAATAAAAAACCTCATTCGAACTCAGAGTGCCAACGTCATAACGAACTACTATCATAGAGCGAACAATCAGTTGGAACGCAGAAGTCCGTTGGCTGGGGCATTCATGAATGCAAGAAACTTCCTCCGGGCCCACCCGAACCTGTTGATAATGAGGTCTGATAAGGGAAAATCGACTGTGGTAATGGATAAGCATGAGTATATTACGCATTTAACTGAAATGCTTTCCGACCAGCGAACTTAGAAAGCCATAGACTATAACCCTACCAGGAGATTTGAAACTAAGGCTAATGAAATCATTGATCATTTAAAATCAATTGGTGCAATTAGTGACAGACAGGCTCTACAAATGAAGAGACACAACTCTGTTCCACCCAAACTGTATGGATTGCGTAAGACTCATAAACCGGGCTTGAGTCTGAGACCTATAGTCAGTTGTAACAACTCACCAACATATAATTTATCTAAGTTCATTCATGGCATATTGTCGGGCTTAACTTCAACATCACATTATAGTGTGAAGAACTCATATGAATTTGTCAACTTCATCAAGACTACGAAAATTCCTGAGGATTATATACTGGTGTCACTAGATGTCGTGTCTCTCTTCACTAACATCCCGAGAGACCTCTCAACAAAGATAATAGCAAGGAATTGGCCGTACATTTCTGCATACTGTGACACCCCGAAGAAGTTTTTTCTGGAGATCATAAATTTCATTTACGACTCGAGTTATTTTGTTTTTCAGGGAAGATACTATTCACAGTTGGATGGAAGTGCGATGGGTAATCCCGCTAGTCCAGCTTTGGCTGCACTTGTCATGGAGGAGGCTGTGAGGGAGTGCTTGGGGCGTTTGAGTTTTGTGGTTCCCTTAATCGAAATTTACGTGGATGACACATTTCTGGGGATCCCCAAAGATAAATCTGATGAACTTTTATCGGTGTTCAATGGTTTTCACCCGCGCCGGCAGTTCACCATAGAACAAGAAAATAATGGTGTTTTAAACTTTTTAGATGTTAGAGTGATCAGGCAGGACAACGGATCTATGAAGACACAGTGGTATTCTAAGCCTACTAGTTCCAATCGTATACTTAACTATAATTCAGAATGCAGTAGATCTTACAAAATTGCATCAATAAAGAATCTGTTGTTCAGATCGATCAAACTCAGTGATCTTGAGTTTAGAGATGAAAATTTGTCTAAAATTAGGATGGTTCTTCGAATGAATAATTACCCATCCAACCTAGTTAATAAAATCATCAATGAATATCAGCCTGATTCACGTTCGAGAACCCCTGTTCAGTACTCGTTTTTCAGATTTCCGTATATTCCAGTGGTCTCACTGAAGATGGAAAGAATTGTCCAGTCATATTCCGATTCCGCGAAATTCGCTTTATATAATACCATGACTACATCTTTGTTGTTTTCTCAATTGAAAGACAGAACACCGGCACTTGAAAATTCCAACGTTGTGTACAAGATTTCATGCAATTCCTGCTCTAAATCCTACATTGGACAAACCAGACAGTTATTAAAGAACAGAATTAGACAACACTGTTATGATTGTGGTGAAAAGAATAGACAAAGAGGAGAACAAACTGCTTTGGCATCCCATCATTTTGAGACCAACCACTGCTTCAATTTTGATAATGTTAAAATTTTAGACAGAGAAGAAAATTGGTTGAAGCGTAACATCAGCGAAATGATTCAAATCAAATTAAATGATACTGTCAACAACAGAACGGACACACAAAATCTGAGCTCCATTTACGCAAATATCTTAAACAGGTACAAATTGAATGTTAATCCGCCTTGATAACGTGTAGGCAGCCCACAATACGTGCGTGGGTGTGAGCATGAGCAGTTGTGACAAGGTTGTTGTTTTGGTTTTCTTAGTCACTTCAGAATAATAATATAAAAAAAAGTACTTTCTCAAAAAATACAATTGTTATAAAGCCTAAGCTAAAAACCACTCATATAATAGTCGAATATAAATATTGTAGGGTGCTGGTAATGCCCGATGAACGAATGTTTCAAAAAGATCTTTCAGTTTTTTTGGCTCGTAGTACCTATGTGCTTTTGGTGACGATAGTGTCCAATGCGTAATATTAAGATCTTCAATTTAGCTTTGTTTGACTTGGTGAGTTCGTATAACTTGTTTCGAGGTACATTTGTCTTACTTATATGTTTATTTATTTTATTCGTAGACGTTTGTGTAGGTTAAGTGTATGTTCCTTCTCATGTTGTCTCGACTTCTACCATTGTATTCCACTAAAACTGTTTTAATTAAATTTTACAGCCTTGAAAAAGTTGTAAAATACCAATGAAACGTCGGCTTTAGTCAAGAAAAAGGCTATTTCATTCATTATCCTATTCCTGTGAAATCTCAATCATGAATACACAAGGATGTGAAAACTTTGATGACTTAGTTTGTTTGAATCCTTGGTCATTAGCTACACCCCTTCGAGAAGATTATGTAGGGACCAAGCGCATTGGCCAAAAAATGAATTATCTACTGGTACATTATTTAGGAGACAGTTTACCTATGTTCAAATCTCCATAGTTAATATAAGTATTACGATCATGCCTAGCGGTAAAATGACACTTTGCGAAATGATTGAGGCAACAGAAAGTCCCAAATAGAATTTTCAAAAATAGGTTTCCACTGATAGCATGTTTTAGAGTATTTATTTAGTTGACAAAAGTTTCTTTCTCCTCTCAGGACTATTTCAGGAATGCCCACCAATAACCAAGATACTTCGGCTCAAATTATCTAGCACCCATTAAATATACATTCATGCATGAATATGCCAAATTATTGGGCTTGTTTCAGCATCAGTTCCGAAGCGTTTGTGAACGGACGACGCATGCTCAGTGGAAACGTTTCATTAATTCATTTTCGACTGAGCATGCGTCGTCCGTTCACGAACGGTTCGGTACTGATGCTAAAACAAACCTACTATCACATAATTTATTATAATGAGAAACATTTCAGATCATTGCCGTCATAGTTTACAAAATGCGATAGCAGTTCAGATAAATGAAGTGCAAAAAAAGTTGTATCTATCTAGAAACGATCTCATATGAAGTCTAATGGGACATAAACAAGTCGGTGAGTGTTCCTCATAACATAACTTTTTTTGTATAGGTGTCTGTGTGATAATTATACTGATATTCATATTGAATGAACAATCATCAGAACATCAAAATGGAAAACACAATATATTCCACTGAATATAAATTCAGAAAGGGTGGTCGAAGACTGGTAAAGGATCTCGAGGACCTATTCATTGCCGAAGTGGATAGGTTCATAAAAATCGAGAAATGTCCACTGAACTTATAAGCTCTGCCAGCAAGTCCTATTTCCCACGTCCTCGAAGGTTCATGAGAACCGCGTGACCACTGGAAATGTATGGCAGTCAGTGGGTGACTGTTATACAGCAAAGAGGAAAAGGGCGATGGCGAATTTCTGGCGCCACAAAACTGGAACCTTTCGGCTAAGGCTGGGCGTCCCTACAGAAAAGCCTCTGGTCCTCCAGGTTGGGGGTTGAGGCCATAGGCCAGCTACCTATTACTCGGAAAACCATCTTAGTGCTCAAAGTACCCAAAACACGCCTCGGAAACAGGACAGGATTACTTTACGACGAACATTGGCTAGGAAAAGGACTACGAGAATTGGAACATGGAATGTTAACAGCTTTGTGAATAAGACATCTGAAGTTATCACAGAGATAACAAGGATGAATATGGACATTATGGTGCTCACTGAAACCAAGAAGAAAGGTATAGGAAGCGAATACCTCGACAACTTTCTTCACATCTGGTCAGGAATAGAGAAGTCGAAATGGGCTCAAGCACGAGTCTCTGTACTGATAAACAAAAAACTATCCAACTTCTTCAAAAACTATGTTGCTGTATCAGAGAGGATTGTCACCGTAACCTTAAATATATTTGGCATAGAAACACTCATTATAGGCACTTACGCACCAACAGACGATTCTAGTCAAGCTCTAAAGGATACTTATTACACCGCACTATCAAAAGTTCTGCGGAATGCAAAGCCCAATCATGAAATACTATTAATTGGAGACCTCAACGCAAGAGTAGGTAGCAGAGAAGATAGTGGGGTGGTGGGAAAGTTTGGAGAGGATGTGTTGAACGATTCTGGCGAGAGGCTGATTGATTTATGTGAATTGAATGGGTTGCAGATTCTAAATGGTTTTTTCCAGCACAAACTAATTCATCGGTACACCAGAGAGAGACCGTCTCTACAGCAGAAATCAATTATTGATTATGTCATTAAAAGACAGATATCTAAAATCAAGGTCAAAGACTGCAGAGTGAAGAGAGGGGCAAATTGTGGTTCCGATCATCGGTTGGTTGTTGCTGAACTGGTAGTTCCATTTCATAAGAGATCAAAAAATACGCAAACAACACAACCACTTGAATTGGAAATTAAAAAGGAAGATTGTATAAGATACAAACTCAGCAATCTACATGATGAGAGTATCGAATGGCTGTATAAGAGGAGACTGGACGCTGCCCTGGCAGAAGTGAATATATCCAACAATATCGAAGAAGAATATGAGAACATAAAATCGCTAGTGAAGAGAGTAGCGGCTGAAGTCTTGGGAGAAGAACAGAGGAAGAATAGAAGAGACAATCCAGTGTGGCTGACAGATAACATAAAGAAGCTTATAAGTGAAAAACAGAAACTCTACCAGAAATGGCTAACAGATCCTACACTTACAAACTGGGATCAATATAAACAAAAAAACAAAGAAGTCAGATCAGCAATTAAGAAGGAGAAAACAGAGATGTGGGAGAGAAAATGCCAACGGGTTGAAAGTTTGATAGGAGGGGAACAGAGTACAGAAGTCTGGAGAACAATAAAACAACTAAAAACCAATCAAACTGACAAGATATCCGATAAAATGGACATGGAAAAATGGAGAAAACACTACGCAGATCTATTAGTGGAGGGCCGACCAGAGTTCATGACTGGAGAAGAGAATGACGATTGTGTTGATACTATATCAATAGATGAAATAGATGTAGAACAAGGTCTGAAGAAAATGAAGAATGGTCGATCCCCTGGTCCAGGCAACATCCCTGCTGAACTGTTGAAGTATGGCACCCAGAACCTGATACGTCAATTGACTTTTTTATTTAATCAATGCTGCCAGCAGAATAAATTACCTGAAGAATGGAAGGTGTCTCACGTAGTCTCAATCTTCAAAAAAGACAACCGTGATGATCCCGGTTGTTACAGGGGCTTGAGTATAAACAGTACGATGTCTCGACTGTTTGGTAAAATTCTCCAAAAAATGTTGAGAGATAGCATCGGCCATAAAATTTCAGAAGATCAGAGCGGCTTCACACCCGGAAAATCTTGTATAGACAACCTCTTCATTCTCCAACAATTGATGGAAAAAAAGATCATGGTAGATCAAGAAATTCATCTAGCATTTATAGATCTGGAGAAGGCGTACGACTCCATACCTCGGAAAAAAATCTGGGAAGCTCTCGAAACTATGGAAGTCGACGTGGGATTGGTAAAGCTCATCAAGGAACTGTACAGGGATAATCAATCGTATGTGAAAATCGGACATAGACTCTCGTACCCTATTAAAACCACAAAGGGTTTAATTAATTAATTAAGGCAGGGATGCAGCTTGTCTCCCCTACTTTTCAATGCCTATGTCGAAGTAGCACTTAGAGAGTGGAAAAGATGCAAGGGGATGGGAGTGCCGATTGGGAATGGAACTCTCTTCTCCCTTAGCTTTGCTGATGACCAGGTTGTGATAGCCCAAGACTCCTATGATCTGGAGTTTATGATCAAGAGACTGTATGACGAATACAAGAGATGGGGACTGCAAGTTAGTCTGAAGAAAACAGAATACCTGGTCATCAACTCCAGTGCTCGCTTTGAGGTACTCATCAATAATGATGTACAAATCCAACAAGTTAACAAGTTCAAGTACCTCGGAGCTACAATCAATAAAGACGGCATTGGTGTGGAGGAGATAAGAACAAGAATTCAAAACAGCAAGAAGGTAATTGGATGTCTCAATAGTCTTTGGTGGGATCGGCACATATCTTCCAAAACCAAAAAACGACTTGGCCTTACACTGGTGGAATCGGTGCTGTGTTATGGCTCAGAGCTGTGGACACTCAACGCAGACTCTAGAAGGAAGATTCAGGCAGTGGAGATGGACTACCTCAGAAGGAGTGCCGGAATATCAAGAATGGAACGAAGGACAAATGCCGAAATAAGACAAATCATGAAGGCAGAGGAGACGGTACTGCAGCGTATAGAAAAGAGAAGTCTTAAATGGTTCGGACATGTCGTATGCAAGAGGATAGGTTACCGAAACAAATTTTTCAGTGGACTCCTGCTGGCAGAAGGAAACGGGGAAGACCAAGGAAATCCTGGAACGGTACGATCAGGGAGGCAATGGAGGCCCGGGATTTGAATACTGAGGACGTTCTGAACAGAGAAGTGTGGAGGAGGGTGACGGGAAGGCGGCAATAGGCTGTATTTGGTTACACACTATATGTACTATTATATTGTAACTTTATTATTATTTATTTATATTTATATATATATATATATATATATAAATTCAGAAAGACCATCATACCATTAAACCTTCAAAAACTCACAAATTTGAATTATTCAACTCACCTGGCAATTGCTTTTGAGAAATTATCCCTGTCCTTGTTATTTTTAGGATTGATTGACATAGAAACAACAGGTTCAGGAACATAAATTGATTCTAGGGAAATATTATCCTTCAAATTCGTAACAAATGTATCACCACTAGCACAGTCAACTCCAAATAAGGCGAAAATGTCACCAGCATATACTTCATTTACGTCTTCCATAGTGTTCGAGTGCAATCTCACCAATCTAGATATTCTAACTTTTCTCTGAGTTCTTGCATTGAAGATTGTATCACCCTTTTTGAGCATTCCTTGGTAACACCTCATGTATGTCAACTGCCCAAATCTGCCAGCCTCTAGTTTGAATGCCAAAGACACAAATGGGTTGGAATTGTTTCTAGCTGGATCAAGAATGAGTTTTTTTGTTTCTTCACCTGGAAGGAAGAATTTTAAAATAATACAGTCATTAAGACACATAATCAATAAAAATCACTTCGTCAACTAATTCTCATCAAATTACATTTGATGTAACCGGAAAGCAATTATGATTAAGTATTCGATTCAATATAAATGAATATATTTCCAACAAAGTGAACAAAAATAGATAAAGAAGAAAAATAAAATATGAACGAATTTCAAATCGACATTGCCATTATAATACAAAAATTAGTAGTCAGTAATAAGTATTCAAGACAATGTTCAGTACAAAATTTCCAAATATATACATGATATTATTAATATGGAGCAGTCGGCCAGGTTTTGGAATGATTCATTTTAACAAAAAAATGTTTCAGGTATAGGAAAACAGGTTATTAGTTAGTTGAAGAATCCAAATAATTCAAATACCTTCTTCTTCCTTCAAAGCAAAATTTTCTACCTCCCCTGGGTTGGGCAAATAATCAAGTACACCATCCAACAATGGCTGAACACCTTTATTCTTCAAGGCTGTGCCCACAAACACTGGAGTAAAACTTCTTTTAAGACAAGTCCTTCTTATGGCATTTTTGATATCAGCTACAGTTATTTCTTTTTCCTCTAGATAAAGTTCTCCGAGTTGTTCATCCACATTGGATAGATGTTCAATGAGTTCATGTTTTCGTTCATTACTTTCTGCTACCATATCTTTTGGAATTTGATCATATTTCAATTCTTCACCAAAACTACCTTCAAAGTAAATAGCTTTTTGCTCTACAAGATCTATTATTCCTTTACATTCACTCTCAAGTCCAATTGGTAATTGAACAAAGGCTGCATTATGGTTTAATTTGGATCTCATCTGTGATAATACACGAAGATGGTTTGCTCCCATTCTATCCAATTTATTTATAAATGCCAGACATGGAACATTATATCTAGAAAAAATGAAAAAAATCATTCATTTTTTTCTTCATTTCAATAAAATTGTTAGTATTGTGCGATCTGTGTATTGAATTCTGTCAAAAAGTTCTTTTTAGTATACATAGGTATAATGAACTGGGGAAAGCAAAACACAACGATCCTGGTTCAAATAATAATAATAACAGGCCGCCCTTAAAGTTTGTAGCACCCTTAAAAAGCGGATAAGGACAAAAGTTCATAAGATCATTGGACAATTACCTGGACAAGAACCATTAATTTTTTGGTGTTTTATCTTGCCAAGAAATATTGCTTGACACTTTCTATTCACCATGTATAATGTAGATAACAAATTATTGAAGAAGAAAACATTTAAATGCACACATTTACCTAAATATATGAAAAGACTAAAAGACTTCTAAATTAAGAGAACCAGTATGAAAAAACTCCAAATAATAGCTTTCGATAATGTATGCAAGGACAATGTGCCATGAGCTCGAACTTCACCTCACCAATTTTTCAAATAATGTGACAAAGGTAATACTTATAATTTCTTTTTGCATTTTATTCATTTTTTGTAGCATCAATTAATCCATTATAAAGTTTGAAATAAATAACTGAAAAAAAAAATCTGTGCAGTTGGTGGAGGATTAGGACGGAAAATTCTGATTCAATATTTCAGTCTAACAATAATAGGCTCGATAATAGAATATCCATGTAACTCATCAGAATATCAATCTTTGAAGCTCTATCTACATTATGAGAGGTATCAGTTGCAGGGATTGAAAAAACTTCAAAATATTCAATACAGATAGGCTGTGTATGCATGTCATATAATGGCTTCTCAATAAACACTTAATTACCTCTTCATTTGTCTATTAACAGTAAGAGACTGACTCTGAACGCCTCCCACTGCACAAAGTACTAATATTGCACCATCTAATACCCTTAGAGCTCTTTCTACCTCTACTGTAAAATCTACATGACCTGGTGTATCAATTATATTGATATTGTGGTCTTTCCATATAGTATATGTTGCAGCAGATTGAATTGTTATACCCCTTTGTCTTTCTAGTTCCATTGAGTCCATTGTCGCTCCAACGTTATCTTTTCCCCTCACTTCATGCATTGATTCTATTCTACCAGTATAAAACAAAATTCTTTCAGTAAGGGTTGTTTTTCCTGAATCTATGTGGGCAGATATACCTATGTTTCGAATCTTTTCGATTGGTTTATGTTCAGCATATTTTGAAAAATTAGACATGTATTTGAAACCGGAAACCTATAAATAAAATTTAAAATTGAATTCTAGAAGTATTGTGTGTATTCATTTCCTTACCTGTCCAAGTTTTCTCAGTTCTCTGAATTTATTCATCAAATAAGATGCTCTAGGAGTAAATGCCATGATGTTAAATTAATTTAAATTTTACCTATCTTTATCAGACACAAATTTTCACGTTTGAAAATTAGGTATTAGGTTTTCCAATCTGAGGTTAGGAAAACCTAACCATTCCTATGACATTTTAAATTTTACCACAGAAGAACATATTATGGCAAACTTTTTCTCAGAAATTGGTTCAGAAATGAAACGAAGGTTTCTTTGAAAATATTTTCGAAGGTGATATTTTGTCGTATAGCCCTCCAATAATGAATAATTTTATTGCATTTTCTGGAATGAAGCAATTCAGTTTCTATGCTCGAAGTTCCCAGAGCAGGAAAATAGATTGCAGAAAGTGAAATTAAATAAACAAGAAACGAAGAAACATTCAGAAATTGAACCTTTATGATAAAACACAACGTACCTCTGCATTAAATTAGTTGAGCATCATGAATACATTCGTAATTAAGGACGTAGAATTAAAAGAAAATATACCCACAACAATACTTTTCTCAAAACATGTGGAATTCCTTACGGATTATGGACAACAAAAAGATACTTACGAAGCTACCATGACTGATTATTTGAAAATGTCGGGCATGTATTGGTGTCTCACAGCCTTAAAATTGATAAAATCGTCACCTTTTCCGAAGAAGGAAGTGATAGAATTCATAAAAAGTTGTCAAGATCCAGATTGTGGTGGAATAAGCGCAAGTATTGACCATGATCCTCATTTACTATACACCTTGAGTGCCGTGCAAATACTATGTTTGTATGATAGTTTGGATGAAATAGATATTGAAGGAGTTATCAAATACGTTGTTTCATTGCAACAGTCCGATGGTAGTTTTGCAGGTAACATTTGAACCGAACATTATTCCTGCTTGAAATATGATTGCAGGGATAAATATTTGCAATTCGTTAATTTTCAGGGGATAAATGGGGAGAAATTGATACAAGGTTTTCATTTTGTGCAGTAGCAACTCTATCTCTGCTCAAGAAATTGGACGCTATTGATATTGAGAAAGCTGTGGAGTTTGTTGGGTCTTGTATGAACTTCGATGGAGGATTTGGCTCAAGACCTTATTCAGAAAGTCATGCTGGACTCATTTATTGCTGTATTGGATTTTTATCTATTGTAGGAAGATTGGACATAGTCAAACAAGATAATTTAGCCTGGTGGCTATGTGAAAGACAGTTGCCTTCAGGTGGTCTAAATGGTAGACCTGAGAAATTACCTGATGTCTGTTACTCTTGGTGGGTGTTATCCTCATTAGCTATTTTAGGTAGACTACATTGGATTGATCAAAATGCACTCAAGAAATATATACTAGCTTGTCAAGATGTTGAAAGTGGAGGATTTGCAGATAGGCCAGGAGATATGCCGGATCCTTACCATACACTTTTCGGACTTGCAGCTTTATCCCTTCTAGGACAAGATTCAATTGAAAAGGTGAATGCAGTTTTCTGTATGCCTCAGTCAGTTATAGATAAACTGCAGATAAAAACTCAAATGTTGAAATGATTTTATTTGAGTAATAATTGTGTACATAATATTATATAGTAATAGTGTGTAAAATATACACAATGTTTCCACTGGTGTATGATATGGTTCATGGTTCTATTGTCATTGTATCTACCTTCTACACAATTTTGTATTTTCCTCATTGTTAACTTGACCTTAGTTAATTAATTGTTGTATTATACCATAGGTAGGGAACGATGGGGAAATTGCGGACGCTGAAAGAAAATGAAGTATAAGTTATAACACTCGTACAGGGTGGGCAAAATTGGTGATACCTGAATTACAACTTCTTCAACCCAACGAGATAGAGGAAAATGCGTGGCACATTACGGTCGTCTTTTTTCGAGAAACTAATAATGCCATCAACTGCATTACTCTATCTTCTTTTGTTTTCGAGTTATAGGTCAAAATTAAAATTTCAACTTTGGTCATTATCTCCATTTCTGTTAAAGCTAGGAAATTGAAATGAAAACATTATACACTTTTTTGATAGCAAAATCTAGTGGGGTACTATGATTTTTTCCAACAGGTATATTTGCTGAGCTATAACATAAAGATGTATTTTTCCTTATGAAAACAGTGGTTTAAAATGACTCAGAAAGACTGAGGGTGATGCATATAATATATTTCTGAAACGGCAAAAAAATGGCGATTCTTTCTAAGTCATTTTAAACTACTCCTTTCATAAGAAAAAATACAAGTTTATGTTATAGCTCAGCAAATAAACCTGTAGGAAAAAATCACAGTACGCCACTGGATTGCTATCAAAAAGTGTCTGTATAATGTTTTAATTTCAACATCCCAGCACAAACAGAAACGGAGATAATAGATAATGACCAAAGTTGAAATCGCCCAAAATTAAATTTTGGCCTATAACTCAAAAACAAAAGGAGATAGAGGAATGTACTTGATGGCATTATAAGTTTCACGAAAAAAGATGACATAAATGGTACATTCATTTTTCTCTATCTCCTTGGGTTAAAAAGTTGTAGTTCAGGTATCACCAATTTTGCCCACCCTGTACAATCAGACATCAGTCTGATTTTATTAGTTTATTAATCTTTGGTTAATCAACTAGAATTATCATTTATAATTTCACGGGATTAATGAACAAAAGTGTTTTTTTCAAGAAATAAGATTATTGAAACTAGATCAATCGGTCATTATAACTGAGCGCATGTAGAACGTAGAAGGATCTAGTAGATATCCCTATGTCCGCAATTACCCCATCGTCCCCTATAAGGAGTGTAAAAATTTTCGCAAAATTTCCTTCAGCAGTTGCGAAAAAAATTAACAATAACTCTCCTTCTGGAATTATCTTTGAAAACAAAGTCTTTCCAGGTATTGGTCTATGTGAGGTTTTATCCTATTTTTTGACACAGAATGTACTTTGAATGGTTAACCCACGCCGCGAGCGCCAAAATCCTACGAATAAGCTTCTATAATTGAGGTGTGTTCTGTAGATACATGTATATGTATACAGAACTTATCCTTCTGATCTTGATAGAAGTTCCAGCGCATTCGATTATTATCATTACTAGTGATAGAGAACCTTTCTAGTTTCCGATTGGTCTATACCCTATCCTATTTTCGGTTGCCCCATCGCAGGTATGTTTTAGCGAACTACAGTGTCAGAGCTTCATAAACCATTGATATAACAAGTTTTTTATCTTATCATTATTAGATTCGAAGGATTGTCACAGACAGACAAAAATCGCTTTTGGAAAGTTTCTTAACTCTTCACAAACTCCTATTCAAGTTTCAAAATTATGTATATTTTATTAAGTACTTTATTCCGAAGTTTTTCAAAACAGTTTTCAAAAAGATTTATTTAAAAAAAAATCCAAAATGAGTCAAAATCTATCTAAAATGATTGTTTATATGAGAATTGTACTGAAAATTATGAATTTATTATTATCACTTCAAACATTCTTAAATATTATCATCGGCAAAATATTACAAATTCTCATTGTAAGGTCATACATTTTTCATAATGGACATACTAACAACATGGAGTTTTGGTATACTATTTATTCAAAATTATCATTCACGATTCTTGAACCTTACGATGCAATGATTGTCATCATGATCATTTCACCTGTAACCACTTTAAACTTGTCTGCCTTGAGCGGTAATTACTGTGACTTTGTGGCCTGTGGGTTTACTAACATTGTAATTATTTATTCAGACGGGTAAATCGCTTCACCGGGTTATCTACGAAGTATGTAGAAGTCCACGGGACGACCTGTACCCTTGCAAAAATAAGTGGGCTAGAATTGAGCTAGCAGCAATGACTTTGCGCTAACAAAGCCTTTGAATTTTCCTTACTCATTAGTTTAAGGCACGAAGGCACTCGCAATTTTTATTCTTTTTAATATTAAAAGTAAGCGTCTGCTGGGTAAAGCTCCAATTTCAGCGCCATCTAATGGATATACTCAGAAGGGAATGTAGTATTCTAGAATTATGGAAGGAAATTAATTTCTCGGTTCGTCACAAAGTCAATAGGTGAAGCTCTCGATCCAATAACCTTACAGTGACCAACAAATCACTGTAAATAACATTTTTTTCATGGTTTTTTAATATGTACGTGTATCAGAGTATCGTCACTGCTCCTATATTTTCATTAGGGCCCCCAAGAAAGAGGGTGCCTAAGGTCTAGCTTATAAGTAAATAGTAAATCTGCCTATATACAGGGTGTTTCACGAATGCTTGTACAGGCTTTCAGGGCAGATGCAGGACTTTGGTGAGTCTGAATCAGTGTTCGAAAAATGTCCTAACTATATTCGTTCAAGAGATACAGGATATTTTATGTATTTTGTCAAGAAATTTCAATCGGCATTACTCTTGAACGCACGGATCTTCATGAAAATTTCAGGGAATGAGTATGGGCCACTGCCAAATATTTGCTCATAATGACTTGTCGATAGCGCAGGCCCGGACTGAGAAAATTATATTCTTTATTCCACGTGTAAAACATCCTGTACATCAAATCCTCGAAAAGCGGAATTTTTCTCAGAATCTACAATAAATACTCTATTTATTAAATAAATAGGTAAAGTTTAACGTCTGACGTACACATGGCTACTCAAATTCATTATATAGAGAATTACTCTAAAATAATAAGTTCTTAGGTACCTAAGTAATAAGTGGGGATGTAGATCTCGATACGTAAGTCAGATCCGGGATGGAAATTTCTCATATTCACGGGTAACTGGATATTTGGTTTTGAAATACTCACCCTGGTGAATATTTTATTTGGACGATTTTTCGTTTTGGTATATTGACTTTTATTTTGAAGAATTGTGAAAAAAAAGCATTACCTTCGAAAACACCTAGTAGTATACATATTTCCATTATGTTCGTTTAGTTAGGGCATGGTACTATTCGCATGCACATATATTGAAGAATAAAAATTATGTGTAAATGAAGCACCAGAAAGCAGTTCTAATAATTAATTTTATTTGATAAAAGTTACAATAATGACGGTCAATCTCGAAACACAGCCCAACAAACATTTCCTCAAACATGAGTTTCATTTGAATGTAGAGAATTCTTACGTTTCTCCTTCCAATATTCCTTATCTCCAAGTAGTTCAGACTTGAAACAAACAAATCACAAATTAACTTTCCTTTACCGATGAGATGGACACATGCAACTGAACTCTGATTTGACATATGGGCGAGAAGATTATTATGATAATGATTTTATTCTGCCAAGCAAGAATATGCTTAGATTTCGGCGTTTCAAATTCCGCAGATTCTATTCGGAGAAGTTTAACTCAACCTCTGCAAATTGTTTTCATCACACATTTAAATACATCAACTAACTTTAATATCTCCTCGTAGATACAAATTGGAGAATTCATATCCAAACCAAACACTTGCAAGCATCTATAAACTGAAATTTGGGAGTTATTAATTATTCATCTCATCTATCTGAAATAATTCATTTAGACCGAAGAAAGACGGTTCTAGAATGATCAGGTTTTATGATTATTATGAGTACTTATTGCATGCAAAATTGTGTACAGATTGAAGTAGGAATAATTTCAAGTTGAAATTAAAAAAAAAAAACAGAAAAGTCCCTGTTTTTTCTGCTTCCCTGTTTCTAAGTGTGATCCAGCTTTCTTCAAGTGGGTACTTTAGTCATAAAATTGATCTTCCTATTCTTAATCTAGATCTAAATACCTTATACTCTTATTAGTACAATGAATCGCAGGATTACTTCATTCTCTGAATGGAACGAGGTATCTAAGAGAAAATCATATTTTGTATTTAAGTCGGTGGCGTAGAAATTATTAAGAAATTGTGACAACACATCTTCATCACTGGATTACATAAATTTTCTTGGAACTATCAAAGCACGTATATATACCTTGATTAACAGAACGAGTGTGGAAATTTTCGCGCCATCACCATCTCCCAATTTCTAGATATTCGCAAAATATTAAATTTTTCCAACATTAATCTGAATTGATCTCTGAAAGTCTGAAACTTAAGCTCCAAAGGCATACAATGTTTATAAGAAATATCCCATTTATTTTGCCATTTTCTACATCTACATGGCTACATATTCATTAATATGGATATTATTGCATTTTCTCTATAAAATTTTTTAATTTCTAATTTGAAGAACTCAAGATACTCAGATCAATAATCAATTAGTGAATCATCCTCAGGGTGGTGTTTCTATACTTGCTGTGACATATAAAATGTTGGCATGAAGTTTTCGTAAACTACAATGAAACTAAAAACATGCAAATTACAGAAAACATCGGGTGCATCTGAATATAGAAGTATTTATCGAAGGTTCACATTTTCCACGTGAAATGAAGAATTGAATGCTCATGCAAAACTTTCATTGTCAAAAATTTTAGTACCATTTTCCTGTTTTTCCGACAGCTGAAAAATCAATTTTGCGAATTACAATCTGAAAGATGTGACTTCTGTTCACCAGAAATTAAGATGTTGTGGAAGATGTTTTGGTATTCTCTCATTATTTTCTCAAGTACACAAAATGTTCAATATTCAATGATCAGAAAAAGCATAATAAAGCATGCAACTAAAAACTGAGTTGTTGTAGAAAAAATGGAATTTTTGTCTTTTATCAATAGGGTGTTTCACGAATACAGGCTTTCTGTGGACATTTGGGGAAATCTGAATCAGAGTGTTCCTGAATTCCTATATATTCCTTATATATAGATACTATTTATTATTTTTTGGGATACAGTTACATGTTTTTAGTGTTTTATCAAGAATTTTAGTCGGCATAATTCTTGAATCTCTCCATGGGTTTTCATGAAAATTTCATGAAATACATTGGTATGTATGGGGACAATGACTAATATTCTTTCCTAATGATTTGTTGATAGTGCAGTTCCACATCTAGTGAATATCACATTTTCAAGAAGCGAAATTTTCCTCAAGATAAACACTTCGCACCAATATTTTATGTACCTACGATTGAATATTGGGAATTTAAAATTTAACTAAAAAAAAGACGGACCTGTGAATCTGAGAATAATGCGTTAATCCATATTGAATGAATTGAAATTTCTCAGAAAAAATTCTTCAGGAATGTGCTGCATTTTATTTCACCCGAATACATAGATTTTTTGGGTTTATTTTTACATTAATTCGATATGGATTAACGCATTATTCGCAGATTCACAGATTCACAGATTCGAATTATAAATTGAAAATTCCCGCTATATTCAGTGCTACACCTACCTAAAATATCGATATGGAGTGTGCCAGTATTGCCAATTGGCTTGGGTGAAAGATTATTCAGTGTTAATTCTGAGAAACATTTCGGTCCTTGAAAATTTATGCACAGTTGTGCATGAACAAAACTTCAAATGTCGACTTTCATTCGGTGACAAATTTCATCAGGTACCATCGTCTCAAACTAAATGACCATGACAATGTGCACATATTGGAAACCTCTTTGAACTAACTAATTTAAAAAAAAAAAAATTTCTTGAAAATTTCTGCTTGTAAAGAAGATACAAAGACCTTGCCAAAAAAAGTACCACATGACCCACTTTCTCTATTCAAAAAATTTATAGGGTTTATGGGGATGGCACAGGGTGCGACAAAAATCCTTCAACAATGCATAAAAATTTGGTAAAAGCGAAACAAAATTGAGCTGTTTCAGGATTTTGCTTCCAAATATTTTTCTTCTGAAAAAATGAATTTGTTCCATAATTTTGACGCGCAATTCTTATGAAAATAAGGCGTTCAAAAGTTTGAAATTTTTCGATAAAATACATAAAACATGCTGTATCTAAACGAATATAGGTAGCAGATATTTCGAACACTTATTCAGACTTTCAAAATATTCTGAAGCCTATACAACCATTCGTGAAACAGCCTATAGATGAATGTTGATGAAATATTTTCGTTTTCATTTACGACAGATTGGAAAACTGTATGACTGATGTTCCTTTCTTTCAAGACGAAATGCTTTTCCCGGAAGTTATGAAGAATATATGAAGGGTACAGGGAAACAACCATCGATGTAAAAATTTTCTTTACATCTGAGAAAAACGCGTTTTCAACTTCAAAATCCGTTCATATTATTTGAAATATGACAAAATAAATACTATTGTTCTCGAAATGAACATTATTAATATTATTATACATAAACTGAGTGCATTACATGAAATTACTTAGTTATTTTTCTTTCGTATATTGATCGACATCTTTCCCTGCACGGTAAATCTTCGGAAGCGATTTAACGTATGACTGAGAAAGTTTCATGCCTGTTTTAATATATCATAATATACTACTTTTCATTCTGAATTGAGTTGTGTGTCTAACTCATTTTCGGACAAAAATTGACATCAATGGTTTTTTCCCTGTATCTACCCTTCATATTAGATTTTATTGTTGAATGGGAAAATTGAAATGAAATGCATTTTTTAGTATTTGTCATTTCAATTGAGGTAAGGTGCTCATATTTAATTATCAAGTATTTCAAAGATGAAATTTCCAATTTCCGAAATTCTTCTCAAAAAAACCGATTAAGTATGAGTACCTATAAATATAGCAAATTCTTCCTGAACGATATCTTAGCTCATAATCATGAGTTTATCTACTTGTGTCCTTATTGTCAGAGCCGTGTCCTACCTACAATTCTAATTAAATATAGAATGGGGAAAGAGTACTTATACCTTGACTTTAAATAATGAAACTAATAAATTGACCTGTGTGTTACAATATAATTATGAATACATGCTAAATATCTGTATCCCTCGGATATAGGTAGCCTATTATAGTTTTGATCCAGACAGGTGTTTACTTTCCAAATTACGTGATATATCAACTTCTGCACATCTTTCTACAGAATATAGGTGCATCAATCAAAGCTGACTTGGATAGTAAAGACCTTATTTTACTTCACACACATGTACCTACTTCACATCAGGATGACGCATCAGCATCAGCATGTCATTAGCGAAAAACAAGTTGAATGAAATCGATCATACATATTTATACATATCTGAATACACTTTTATTGTTTTCTCATCGCATTTTAAAAAACTCTCGTACTTTTCTTCTACAACAATTCGATTTGCGATTACCAATTTTTATATTTTCATTGATGAAATGTTTATAAAATGGATGTGCATACTCACATTTGTTCTACTATAAGTGCAACATTTTTGTACTATTGTGATTTGTTGGAAAGTGTTAGTGTAGAATCTTGTTAAATGTGTATGCTAGTATCGGTCACCTTAATTGTGATTCCTTCATCCTCTTCCTCTTCTTCCATGGTAGAGAGACGTTTCTCCAGTTTTTTATTCTCATCGCGTTTCTCTTCTTTTTTTGCAGACTTCTTCTTTTTGAATCGGCTGCAAATTACTTGTGAATTATTATTAAGAATAATGCTTATTTTAATTGTGTGGTTAAGATATGGAAACCTATTCATAGCACTAGCTTATCTTATTCTTCATTCCATTCCTGTGGAATATATTCTATCACCATTATTAATTTTGATACAATAGTGAAATAAAATCAATGAGGAAATTGTTGGCAATGTTGGACAGCATTTGAGGAAATAAAACTTTCTAGATCCTTCAACGATCATAAAGTGTAGGGTAATTGTTAATTCAACGAGATCTTTCGAAGGGTTTATACCATTGGTCAGTAAGAAATTTCTATCTTGTCTCCGAGAAAAATAATTACCCACAAAAGTGATTAACTATAAAAATTAAATTGATACTTCTTTATGAGTTGAAAAATGAGTGGATGTTTAGTACAAAAATATTTCCTTCAACTCAAATCTGAAGAAAGGTTTGATTAATTCGAGTGCACTAAATTAAACGATGAAAACTGAATTTCCATCCTCACGGTGTAAATGTTAGACGCACAAAAATTTCCTTTTTTTGACGAAGAACTTATGGGAATAGTCGAGGGGATAGCAAATTTTTCTTGATTTTTCTTGATGATCACCATTTTTGAAATAATTTTTATAGTTTTTACTATATAACTTAGACGTTTCTTCGCCGATGTTAGGTTTCTCTAGCCATAGTTGGTACCGGCCGTAATAGGGGGGGGGTTGGGACTGCACTATCCCTCCCCAAAGTTATGAATTAAAATTTTGTCCGAGTTCGAACATTGCATATGTTTCACAATGAATGATGATGAGACCTATGGTATGGATTAAATTTCTTTTCAGAGGTGTATAGGTTCAATCCCAGGTGCGCTGACGTTTATCATAATTCAGATTCCACGCATATTCCGAAAATTCAACATGTTAACCTCAGTCTTTTAAACATCCTCCATGCAAGCAGTTGTTATCATTTCCAAAATTTCAATAGTTGACAATAGAACCACATAAATTGAAAATGTATGTTGAAATTTTCGAGCCTGTTCCTCACTTGTTTGATGTATTGTTTGTGTAGAAATTTTTTTTTTCTTTTTCGTGTTTCTATCGTGTTTATTATTGTAATCACTATCCTCCCAGTTCATTGTAGATCGTGTTGTTCCATTTCAGAGCCCTGATGAAGACTATGAAATAAAGTCGAAACTAGTTGGCCTTTTTTCTAAAAAGTTGGTTTTGTGAACAAATCATAGACCTATACACCTCTGAAAAGAAATTTAATTGCAGATGTTATTCAATAGAAGAAATGAGTAAAAGGAACGTTGTGTGTATTTGTTTGGAATTAAAATATCCCAATAAATAAATATTCAATCTTTACTCAAAATATTCCACCTGATATAATATATAAATATTGTAGAACATAATTTACAACTGATTTAATTCAGATGCATAGCACCCGCTGATATAAATATCATCAAGTGTTACGATCTGAATTGAACTAGCCGATTTGCCATCGTCAGGGCCCTAAATGGAGTACGCCCCATTGAAGAAAAGTAGATGCTGACCATGGTTTCGGTCTCATTTGATCTCATCAGAGCAACACAGCTTCTTCTCCGATGGAGAACGATGGTGCTATGCATCTGAATTAAATCAGTTTATCATAGCTACTGCCGTAATCTTTTCGATAATTTACAACTATTTATGGCATACGTAGTGACGTTTCTTCAAGACCGGCGGTTACTTCGAAGGGACGGATTAATCTACATATACTATCCCGATGAAATGTTAATGGAAAGTAAATCAATTCCGACAGTTTTTGTAAATTTGCAGACGGAAACCAACTCCTTTGTTCTTTCAATATCCAAAAGTTCATTACGAAGGTGGGACGGTGCATTTGTTCGTGTGAAATATTATTTCACATTTGCTTGAGTATTAGAAAATGAGAGGAAAAAGGCTCTACTCTTAAGCCAGTTTGTAACAGCCGAGAATTCTCTGAAAAATTCTCTACCAAATTTTGTCAAGAAAACGGCAGAGATTATTTTGTATGCAACTGAACAGAGAATTCTACCGAAAGTGCGTATGTAACGGTAAAGAATTCACGGAGCATGAACTCTCGAGAAGTATGCAACTATTGTTGTTTTTTGGTGATGTGAATATCGCAATTCAATTCCTTACACTATTGAAATTTTTTAATTTCGTTAACATGTTCACTCCCCGCTTTCACTAAATCTCATTATCAATCATGTGATCGATTTGCAGCCCAGTCAAAACATAATTCTTTTTTTTCTTTCCCTTCATCTCTGTGGGTGTGAATATAAGGAAGCGAATTACGATAATTTTTTCCTAATTACACATGGACCCTTCAGCACGTCAATATTGTTGATCATTTCTGTTATAACATATCCTTGATACAGGTTGTTCCATGAAAAATACAAAAACAACAAGAAAGAATTTAAAAAAATATGCTGTGCCAGTAACATACAGAACAAGGGAAATGTTCATCTCGTGGTGAAAATCCAACATCACCTAATGTCGGAGATATAACTTTTGTCAAACAATTATTGTTCAACTCTCATTTGCTGTTTAGTTTAATTGGAATCAATCCAATCCAAACTTTTATTGATGAAATGAGATGAGATTGAAAAAGGCACTTCTGAAAGCATATATGTCAACGCCACTCTTTAATAATGCTCTTGAAAACATCTGAACCCGTCATTGCGAAGAGGGCACAAGACACACTTTTTTAAATGTCATTAGTTTACAATTTTTAGGTTTCTTTATGATTAATATTTTTGTATAGTAAATAAAACCATCAAAACAAAATAATAATATATGTTTCCTCTTTCCCGTCATCCATTGCACGATCAGTTCTGTTAGCGGCATTGTATTCTTCATATGAAACATATTTTTGTTGCTCCTGAAAAGCTTTTATGGGTGGCTTTTATGGGTGACTCATGCCCTTCTGTAACGATACTTGATTGTTTTCAGTAAAAATCAAGCCTCGTCCGTTTCCCTGAATTTTGTCCGTTTCCCTGAATTTTGCAGTTGAAGAAATGCAACACCGTCTGATGGAGATTTTAGTTTTAATTTAGATATTCCGTAAAATATCCTTTCATTTTAGAAATATTTTTCAGATCCCGAAAAATTAAATTCAAATTCCGTTAAATTGAAATTTCCATCAGTAATCCGCCGTAATAATCCTTTCTGCATTCGGCGTTTTTTTCCGGCCACAAAAACACCGTTGATTTGATGGATTCAGCATAAAACAACGTGGATTGCAGATAACGACAGTTTCTTTTACCGATAAAGAGAAAACCGCCACCGAGAATATTTCTTCTGGGGAGAATATTCGAGAATACCGAATTTTTAGATGCAATTTTGATTACATGACCATGACCGTCCACATGTTGGAAAGTTTATAAATAGGGCCGCACCACCGGACGATTATTATTCATTATTCAGCTCTTGATTTTTCATTAGTCTTTGCTTGATTCTCGATTATTATTATTCATTAGTCAGCTCTTGATTTCGCTCTTGATATTCAGTATTCTGCTATTAAATTTTCTAAATTCGAGAATCCTACGATCCGTACTGGAGCAAACCGTAAGTCTTTTCTTGATACCGCATACTTAGTGATTCAAAGTTGCATTCTTTTATTTGTCTAATTGTGTTAGTCCTTATTGTTAATCCCCCCTGTTTAACGCAGACTTCTGTCGCCTGGCTCTCTGGTGAACCAAGACCAATCGACGGAAGTCTAGAAGTCTTTCCGTTGGTAATGCTTGGCGTGTACTCCCACGGTTGCCACGGAAAGATCACAGTAAACTACCCCGTTATCCTGTAAATTGTTGCATTGTGTTTCTCCTGAATCAACCCCGTCTCGTTTATTGAACAGTTTTAATTCTGATTGGCCTGTACACTGAAAACCACTGAGAGTGCTCGGGATCAAACCCATTTCTGAACTAACCGATTACAGGGACTTGTATCTTTCTGAGACACCCGGTTACTGTAAATTTTGTATAAACCCCGTACATCCTTTATTATCTCAGAAGGAATCAAATTGACCGCTATTGATTATTGGCTTTTTTTAAACCTGATATCCTGACTGAGTCTAGTTAATTTGAATATTGTTTGATTCATTGATTTCACTGTGTTGATTTTGAATTTCTGACCACCGCATCGTGACAGATTAATTGTTGCATTTCTGTTTTCCCCATTTTCAATTTCGTCATTAGCTATATATTTCTTGACTTGGAAATCATTGTATGGCTCACTGTGATTAAGATTGTTGTAACAAATTCGGTTCTAAAGTACTTGTTATCGCTACCACCTTACCCCGAACTCTGCCTCCGACTAGTAGGTTTGGTAGGGTGGGTTGGCTATTTTTCCCTCATTGAAAGAATAGCTGGCGCTCGAGATTAAACCCTTGCAAACTAAACCCGTTACACTTCTCAAAATGATGGGTTAATTTACAGAAAAGGCATTCACAACTACCTATCACTTGTAGCTGATTCCATAAGTCGAAGAAAAGAACATATGACGCAGTAACCACCTGATAGATGATTTATTCACTGAAATGACAGCACCACGAGGTCTCCTAAGTGGAAAAATCAAAGGCCAAAGACCCAACGCAGAAGTTAACGGAGATGATTTTGTCGCGGTACCATCCAAGCCATATACAGGGTGTCTCATTTAAAAGTGTCCACCATCAATAACTCAACAACACATCAGAATTTGTGAAAAGACTCAGGCAGGTCAATTTTTGATGGTAGGCGACATGATCTGGGATACGAAGCTTGTTTCTACTAGCAACCCCCTAGATAGGGTTGTAACCCCATCAGGAATTTGAATAGGGAAAGTAGTTTTGTAGCACAAATTTTAATGTATGCATGGATTCAAATTTGTATGAATCTGTAGTTTGTGTTGTTATAAGTGAATATTCACAAATACAGGGTGTTTCTTATGGAATTATGATACCTAAATAAACTAAATGAAACAGGGATGTTCCAATTGATCGTATAAGTTCAATTGAAAGAGAAATATTTTCAACAAACAGTAAAGCTTTGTATAAATTTTTTCCAGGTAGATATCCGATTATAACAAAGATAATTCTCTTTGGTTATATAAACACTCGTATCCTGCCAACATGTATATCGAATGATTTTATTGCAATGAAAAGAAGAGTCTGCAAAAAGAATTCAAATAAATTATTATAGAAATTTATACCTTGCATTTTTTGAACTTTTCTTCCTTTCTTTGTTCTGTGTTATATTGTCGTTAACTTGTTTCCATATTGCTGTTTTGTTTACCTCTTCAGATATATTCACGGCTGATAGTGGAATATTCATAACATTTCCATTGGCGAGGGCAATTTTCAAATTGCCACCTGGCTCGAAATCCAACGGTGTTTTCTCGTTTTTCTTGAAAAATATATTTTATGTTATAATTTTAAACTTCTTTGTGCTACACTCTATAATGATTATGACTCTTGTGCATGATGAATGAACAAATCAGTTGAAATAAAATAAAACGTTAAAATCAAGGAAATCTATACTTACTCACTATAAATGAGAACTAAGGAAAAATTGTGATGTAAAGAATAAAACAAAAATGTGAACAGAAATATAATTCAAAATACTTATTGTTATCAACAAATATGTGGTCAAAGTAAAATTTCTGAAAGATAAACGTTGTACTATACACTCATCTACATAAAATATTGAAACATCTCAACTATGACAGCTTTAGTAGGACATTCAGTATATAATTAGATATAGGTAAAAACTATTAAAATGACATCAAATTCTGCTAACAATATTAATTTGTGAACAAAGCAAATTAGCTTAGGTCAATATCATTAAATAATCACAGATGATTTGTTGTAATTGTTCTACTTGATTTTTTTTATAGTCGACGATATAACATAAACAATACTGTTTTTAACTTTTTGTACCTCGCTCGCTACCTACGTTTACAACTTAATCTTAATTTCATTCCTAGAACGTATTTGACTATTTTATTGTTGACTAAAAATAATTCATTGAAAACATATCCAACTGAACATAGCTATAAGCTATTACACTTTAAATGAAATAAAACGAATGATATATTTGCTTGTTATTGGGAATGTATGCATGATGTTTCATTTTTTTAAATCTAATTAGTGCTCCGTTAATATTTAATTGCACTCCGATTTCCATTTCTCTAAGAAAAGTCATCCGTATTTAGGTACGAGTTATTTTAATCGATGCCTTGAAAAATCTTATTATAGATATTCAAAAGAGTAAATTCAACCTTGGAAAAATATACAGTTTTTTTTTCAAACATGGATATTCTATATTAGATTTGATATGTTTTCCGCAAATAATTACCATTTTCATAAATGATGAGTATACAAAGGTTTTATAGATGGCACTAATTCTTTCAACAGTTTTGGAATGAATATAATGTAAAATATTCTATTTTGATCTGGAACTACGGAATACGGATCACGGATCAGCCAGTCAAGGGAATGGTTGAATACTCAACATTAAA
The DNA here is from genome assembly GCF_907165205.1 of Coccinella septempunctata. NCBI lineage: Eukaryota > Metazoa > Arthropoda > Insecta > Coleoptera > Coccinellidae > Coccinella > Coccinella septempunctata. The sequence continues at coordinate 24,935,816 of NC_058192.1, forward strand.
AGCATACCTTAAACGCACAATAACATTGATATTTTTTTAAACAATTATGAAACACCATGTAGTGAATTCCAAAGTAACAATGAGCTCTAACATCAAATTCGATCACAGACGATGGGATATAATTGAATCATATTTTAATTCCATCAGAATTATCCAAAATTGATTGACAACATTCGTCAGAATCAGAAAATAATTATTAATTGAATATCACAAGCCATTTGTGCGACCTTTTCAATGACAACAAAACTTTCAATTGACGAATTGAAAGTGATTTTTGACAAAAATATCAAAGGAATTGTACTTTGACGAAGAATGAAGATGAAATTTGAGACCTCTGTCCCATCGAAATATTGGACCTCTTTCTTGACTGATAAAAATTATCTTCGAATTACGTTTCCTCGTTTCAATCATTTATAATCATTGATTATTACATAATTGAAGTTAAATACTCAATAGTATATTATGTAAGTCCAGCCGATAATTCAGATTTATAATATATTCCAATTGTATGGACAGGAAGGTTATGAAATTTTGACTTTGACTTGTAGTGCTCGGCTCCGCGAAAGAGAAAAAATAATAAGAAACATTAATTTCTGGCCATCAGCAACTAGAAAACATATTGATTTGTATTGTCGATTTGTAGTAGGCACTTTTATCATTGTTTTGAGGTCCAATCAAAATAAAAAATTATTTTACTCCAGTCAATCTGATGCAATATTATAATATAAAGTTACTAATACCAAATAGTTGGGGAGCCCACGAGATTTACTTGAGCATTGTTACGACCTAGTGTTATGAAGTTCTATGGTGCATCTATGTATCAGCAGAGGTAAAATCGACTGCAGATTTTCAAAGAAGTAAAAAATCGTCAGGTATACAGCGTGCATGTCAGATTAAGATACTATATTTGCGATACGTGTACCTAATATTAATTCATGTTGATTTGTCAGTTTGCGTAGTGGGGCTGGTCGTACGGAAGAGTTGAAAATGGTAAAAAAGAATTCCTCCTTGTCAGATTTTCAGAGGATATGTTAATAGGACCCAAAGGAAGCTGCTTTGCTAGAGACTGACAATTCGGACGTGACCCAAGGTCACAGTAGAGGACCTATGATAATGCAAAAAAAATCGTCCCTTGTGCACACTTGATCGTGTCAGATTTTCATACAGATGGTTAATCTCGGTGTTACAGACGTGTTGACTCATTAATGTGACACTACTCAGTGGGGTAACCAAACGGTTTGAAAATGATACCAATGTATTTTTTTCAAATATCTTCCTACCTGTAACTCTAATCGTTTTTATATTCATTATGAAAGTTATAAATAATGAAATTCTATACAACCTTTGCCTGAAGCAATTTTACATCATACTCTCAACGTGTTGATGGGATAATTCAGAAAAACCGAGAGAAAAACTGATTTTTACGAACTTCTTCCCCATTTTGTTGTTGCTGAAACTGTCAGATTATATTTTTTCCGTTATTCTTGGATCATCAATTTCAAAATAGAAAAAAAAAGCCACCACGCTCGAGAATGTACAAGTGATTTTTTTTCCACGTCGTCCACCCACACATTTTGTCAGAATAAGAGAATGTATATAATTTTCAACAAGTAATTAACAACTTATATGTATCTTAATCTGACAAGCCCGAGTGTGTGTAAGTACAATAATCATTTTTTTTCTAGTATTCTGATAGGCTGTCTTAGACAATTCCCCCTATAAGTATACAGGTCTAACTTTTGTTAGAGGTACTCTACAGGGTCCTTATATTAATCTGACAGGCTTGAGTAAATCCCGAATTTCCATTTTTGCCTCCCAACTATAAGAATATGTATATATTTCAACGAGAGCCTTGAAGCTCTCGTGATTTCCTTCGAGTTGAAGCAATGAAAATTCAATGTTCTGGCTGCGCTTATTCTAATAATAATTCGTAGTCGAAGAACTGGTTAAACAAATAGTGTTGAAGTGACTTCGTTTTCGAAGTAATGGAAATTCTTGCTATTATACTTTGTGAAGAGCGCTCACCTTTTGAGTTTATGAAAGACGTTACGCTATCAGGTGTAGGTCTAATATGTCAAGGTAGGAACAAACTTATCCATCAATATCCTTGTCCGGTAAACAAGGCTGTGCTCAGCAACTTTGAATATGAGATTGAAAATGGCAATGTGCGTCGAGGTTTGAAAAAAAATCATAGGTATTTCAGGAAAAATGTTTTTTCTACACCGGTGCGTTTCTATCCACTTTTCCGCACTCGTTTCAGTTATCTGCGAGAAAGTGATAGGTACAGAAAATACTTGGGGTCGTTTGGTCGACGGCGGAAAAGTATCACTTTCCGCCCTTGGTAGGAAAATCACCTTTTCTATAATCTATTCCCGAACGTTCTTACCAACTTTCTGCACCCATTTAAGTTTCGGAAGGAAATCACAAGTGCAGAAAGAGAAGAAAATGAAGAAAAAAGATCGTAGCATTTATTTTCCTAAAATGTGTGAAAAGTGATACACAAGTGCCATTGACAGAACGACGCGATTTTTGTGAGAAAATACCTACATAGTGCAAATTGACTTATTGACTTGCCATTTTGCACTAGAAAGAAATAAATAGGGAAAATGGGCCGAAATACTCAGCAGCTCAGCAGAACCTTTACAACAGCTAGTTTGATTTGTCAATAGGAACGTGGATGGTCAAAAACTAAGCTCAACTAATGCTATTTATATGGAATATTGTAACGGAGGTTTTCATTTAGACAATATCAAACGCGCAGGTTACGGCCATAATTTCGGACAAGACGCAGATAAGTGGGTTCCAACCTTAAGAACGCATTTTCATCATTTCATTCAAACCCGTTTACACTCTCAAGCACAAACTGGTTTGTGCGAGCCGACTTGAATGTGTGAAGGTAGAAATGAAGTCTATCGATTACGCAAACAACTTGATCGTGTGGACGGGCCTTTAGTAGTTAACCCATTCCTTGTACCACAAGCGCAAGAAATATCAACCAATATTGACAACTATGACATAATTCGTGACTAATAGAAGCCTGAACCATAAGTCTTTTAGAGTTCAAGTCCAAGACCTCCACGACTAATAGACCGTTTTCATGCTCAAGCCGTTTGCGTAACCCAGTAACTGGTTTGTGCAAACCGACTTGATCCTGTAACATCTTCAGACGCTCATTCGAACGCACCAACTTCAAGCCGATTTTCTGTCGTCGGCATCAGAGACTCTATCAGCAGACTTTACACAAGCCAATTGATTTGGCTTGCGCAAACTTCGCTTCTGCTTTCGCACGTTCAGTTTGCGCAAATGGCTTGAGCATGTGTACGGACCTGAAATGCGCCATTACTTTACTAAATGTCAGTTGACTATGTACATTTTTTTAATACTTTAATGACATAATAAGTCATGTAATGGTACGGTGTAGGGATAGGGGATATAAATCCTCAACGTATTTTTCGAAAATGTCCTACAAATTAACGAATTTTAGTGGCTCACTTCTCATAAGCTTCTCCCTAATTCACATTGAGGTATCAGCCTTCAATCTGTAAATATTCCCGGATTTCGCCTAATATATTTTTCTACTATCACTCAACAAACTTCTTTGTCATCTTTTTTTGTCATTATCAACTTTGGACCTAATATAAAATTAGAAAATTTAGAGGCAAATCCTCGCACCTCTTCGTCCTGCAACATCTCGTGCCTCTTTGTCATTTCCGGCATCACATCATCCAGTATCTTCAAATCTCTTCGGCTGAATATGAGATCAAGCGATTTTCGTATACCGATTATCACCACTAGCATCAAGGGGAAAAGGATGGAAGTAGAACTGAATGATTTGATCGACCATAGGCACACCAAACAAATTATCTGGATGGTGGTGAAGAGATGAACTCTTTTGATAGGGACCTGAAATGAACACACCTTGTTCAGAAATGCTATATTATGATATGAAATGTTCTTTGAACAGAGTGTTGGTCGCAAACCCTTGAAGATGATTTTTTTTAGTTTTTTGGGATATTTGCGCTTACGTAAACATACAACTTTTTTTGAAATATTTGTCTATATGTATGTTCGGCCAGGGTATCTCCGGATTGACCCGAGCGATTTTCACGAGAACTCTCCAAGAAAGGCTTTTGACTAAATTTTACTTCTCAACTCTTTACCCCTGCCATCTTGGAAAAGTCAGAAAAGTAGATGAATAAATTACCCTTGCGAAGAGAGAGTGCACAGCTATTTGAAAATATGACACATCAGGAAAGTATGAATGTGTCATACTGTACAATAATTTCTGTGTTGTCCTCATCTGTTACTTTTGATATTTTGTCATAAATGTAGTTTCAAACCTTCATTGTGAAAAAGGGAAATTTTGTTTCTTGATAAACGATGGGAAATGTTAATAAGTACCGTTCTTTCTCTTATCTATTAACAATCACCATACCGGGGAAAAACAATTTACGAATCTTTTTCTGGAGAGGTAAAAATACATTATTTACTAGTTCTTCTTTTGTTCAATTAAAAACAAAGAACGATTAACACGTTGCATATTTATTAGTAACTCTGTCCGACTTGCTTTTTGAGAGAACGAAAGCTAGCATGCTGATGACGTTGACACTATATCGAGAATAGAGTCAATTAAAATTTGCAGAGTTCAACATTTGATGCTACCTACTAACCTACTCGTATACAGGGCGAGTCTTTAACTCGTACAAATATTTCAACAGTAGATTCTTGAGGTGAAAAGAAACAAAAACAAAATTATCTTCACAATAACTTGCTAAATCTCTGTGACACTACACATCTGTGGATCATTTGAAAAGAGTTGCATTTGATCAAAGTACCCAATTTCCAAGAAATATTTTATTTTTGAACATCAAATTACTCGAAAACGGCGCATTATACGGGAAATAATGAAGAATACTTTTATTTTACAAAACGTTGAAATATTCATTAGATATAGCGTCCAACAAAAGTTGGGTTCTGGATTAATCTGGATTAATCAAATGAATGAAAAACTATATTCCGAAATTCATTTCATTCAAAATAAAACCTGTTGTGAGATAGAACTAAAATAATTTTTTTTTTGGTTTTTCAACAGCCTGTATGTTTTAAACAGATCCGATTCGGAAAAAATGGTAAGAGAAAAAAGTGTTGCTTCTGACCTCAAGAGTTTACTGTTAAAGTATTTGCACGAGTAAAAGACATGCCCTGTATATTTGCTGATGATTGTTTTACGGTGACGAATATAAACATTATTTTTCTTCACACATACCTTCTGTTCGATCAATTCCTTGCATCGTTAATACCAGACTTACGTCCAGTTTCATAATCGAATCAAAAGTCACTTCAAGCTTAAAGCTTTCTTTAGTGTCATTTTTAGTAGGGTTAAAGGATGCTTTAAAATTAAAGCGACTTTAGTTTCGATTATGAAACCGGCCGTTAAGATCAATGTCTGCAATTTCATAATTCTGATATTGAAAAAAAAACGGATATTCCAAAAAAATAATATTAGATTTGAATGAAACGTTATACTATCTTGGCAATCTCAAGGTTGTATAAATTATACCAGAGATAGACTCAGATGATTTATAATTGCTCAACATGTTTAGGGCTAATAATATAGCTCATCTTCAGAAGCCGCATCAAATATGTGAAGATTGGAATCTTCGAAAGTAATTCCCTTGTATGAAGTTGTTTTTGAATTCATGTAAATATAGGATAATTGAATTGATTTTCACCCCTAATAGGCTCAAATCACACCAGAGGAATAAAGTGCAACGGGTAAAGAAACTGATCTCTGATAACGTGATAACATGATGACAAAGTCTTCATCTACTGGAACGATATTTGAAAAATTTTCCTCAATGAGTCGAAAATGTCAAAGTGATTGATAAAAATTGATTTCTAATTCTAGATCCAATATCCTAGTGAATATGACTCACCTGTCTCAAGAACATGTAGTCCGGTTGATACTTATTTGGCATAAACATTATGAGTATTCTGTCGAAGAACTGCAATCCTTTCAACGATGCGACTCCCATATATAAAAATACTCCAAAAAGTACTGGCATTGGAATATAACCCAGCATTGGCGTAAGAAATACTGATAATCCAATAGTCAAAAATATCAAAATATGTGTTACTCTCTGCTCTCTGACCCCCAAAAATTGAGGCTTCTCTCCTGGAGCAGCACACTCAGACTCTAGCTTCAACGAGTTGACATGGTTGATTGACAAGACTGTTGCGGCAACAAACCAAGGAAGACCCATCATGGAGCAAATCTCGATAAGGATGGACAGGACAAAAAGATCCAAATGATATCCACAGCCTGAAAAAAAGAGATTTATTTCAACGCATTGCACCCCATATGTTGCATCATTGTAGATGGAGATACTGGATAACATTGGTTGAGTCGGTTTAGATGACATAACAAAATCTGTACAGAAATTCCGTGTCCCTTTTTCAGACGATGACTTGAAATAGATTATGAACTTAGGGACTAAATGAGACATTTAATCCTGAGGAGAGTTTGTAACCTGTCCGGAAGAAGGTTTCAATACGTCGATATGCTTAGCCATATTAATACTCGATACTCGATAAAATACTTTTAACTGTGTAAGCTCACCTCCACTTATAAAGTAGTATGTAAAATTGAAATTTTATGTTACACTGACCTCAAAATCTATCATAAAAAAGTTTGATGAAAAAACATGATTGACGAAATAATCCTCAGCAAAAAATAGACTATCAATTTCTGTGCCAGAAAGTTATGGTTGCTTTTAAAAAAACTCAACCACCTTCTACCTTTCGTAGAGAGTGCATGACAAACTTCTCAATCATCATCTCAATCATGAAAAGTTGCGTCATTCAAAATAAGAATTGACTTGTTCGAGTATTCATCTACAAAATAGTTAATAACTCTCTATTCCTATATGTATTATACAATTATTATTTACTATTTTTTATTTGTTTAAGATCCCAGGATGTCTATTCCTATATGTATTATACAATTACTATTTACTATTTCTTATTTGTTTAAAATCCCAGGATCCACTTCAGTACCTAAATTTCACATCGAATTTTATAAAAGGCAGATTTTTGCGATTGAACCCAATTGTGATGAATAGGAATATTGACGAGATGAATATGCTTCTAGAATATTCGGCAAGGAAATTCCTTCTCGGGCTCCCAACGTCCCAGAAAATGAATTGCATGAGAATAAAGGTTTTGATGACGAGAATATGAATGATATTTTTTCAGTGGGAAGATAAGACATGTTGAAGAAGTGGAGTCTCATGTCGGACATGAAGCCGATTTTAAGTTAAAAGCAAAACGGTTTAGTATGGACAATAACTTGCCCATAAGAGCTTATATATATATATATCAATTCAATATTCGATTATAATTGAATTGGCGTTGTAAGAATTAGCAGGCTCTTGAGTATTAACCGGCTAATTCAATTAGTGCAGAAAAATGCAAGGCTAGAGCGAGAGAAGAAGAAGAAATTCGGATTTCGTAGTAAGAAGGGGAATTATAAAAGGAATAAAAAAAGGGAAAGGGAGGAGAGTCGGGAAGAAGAATAGAGTAGATTCGGAAGTCCGAGAGTAGATTCGGCAGTTCGAGAAATTAAGTATTTCTCAGAGTTAGGAGTTAGGTCTCAAAGGGTAGACGGGTATAAGCTATTCGGGGAGTAGTGTAAGATAGTTCATATCGATGTTAAAGTCAGTTTTTGGGCGGAATAATTTTTTATTTGTGGTAAAGGTCGGACATAGGATTTTAAGAATTTTGGATAGGGTCGAAACGAAGAGCGTTAATCGTTGGCGGGAAGTGCGGTTGAGTCTAAAGAATTCGCCGTTTTGTGTGTATTCGAAAAAGTTCACTATCAGCATCATCAGGCGAACGGCGGTCGTAGAAAAAGGTAGAAAGTTCGAATTTTTGTTTGTCCAGAGTCTTGAAAGCTCCTCTAAAATTCATTGATATAATCAAAACTAAGTCCACCAATCATATATTCTCTCGAAAACTCTTAATCAACCAAAAAATTCTTAAAGCACAATTCTCCCGATAGTTCTCTATTCTCTATTTAGTTTAACTCGCTCCCAGGTAGAAGGGTGTTGACTCGAAGACGTCTTCATTAGGTCTTTATTGGTCTTCAACGTCACTCGGACGTACAATAACGTCTCTGAGTAGGCTAGTAAGACGTCGGACAAAGACGTCTGAATGACGTTATTCTCTGAGACTTAAGACTTAAAATTTTTTCAAGGTACAATATAAATCGGACAGTTTGAATATAGATATGTAGATATGAAACGGAGGATAACGTCCGTTAAATTATAAATCGCTATATTCATATCCTTAAGTTTCAAGGAAAATGAAAATATTTGCACCTGAAAAAAATATGACTAGCTATCCTGTTCCATTTATTTTATGTAAATGCATTTGTAATCGCATTGATAACTCATCTTTCGCTTCATTTCCGTTAGTACACAGTCTTCAAAATGACTTTTTCTGACACACTTTTTCGTGATATTCAGTACCAATATCTCAAACAGCCTCGATGGTCGGGTTGGCAGCGAACTCGGCTAGGATGCCGGAGGTTAGCGGGTTCGACGTCATAGATGTTTGTGGGTCTCTTGTACCTAGGATTTAAATAATGTTGGCTGATGTGCGCGAACACAAGGCCAGGGGGGGGGACGGGAAAAGACAAAAAATATAACAATCAATGTTGGTTCACATTATGTTGTTTTTTGTTTCATTTCTATCCATGAAATTCTAAAATTTTCAGAAGAATACTAACGTCCTCAGTACGTAAGAAAGACGTACGCAAGACGTAAAAAGTACTGAATAATCGTCTTCCAAGTTTGTCTTCAAGACGTCACCGTAAGACGTCTTTAGGCTGTGACATATTAACGTCACCATAAGGTCTCACAGACGTCACCAAGTTGGTCACCATACGTCCGAACATGACCAACCAAAGACGTCTTGAAGACTAAAATTTCTACCTGGGCTCCGGCAACAACCAAAAAATTTCAAAATATTACTTCTCAAATAAAATAATTTAGTATTCTCTCCAGAAAAATCAACTAAAATAATCCCACCGCTGTCACCTGTGTAATAATGCACCCCGTATCTTGATCAATGAAAGAGCGGTTTTCCACCGGACAAGGGGTAATTATTTTTAAGAAGTTAACACAAAAATTGAAGGCCCCCTTAAAGGCAAAATGTGGATTCGGCCCATCTCGCGAAGGACAGGTCTTTGATGTTATTTCTATATTCTTCTGGGGAGAAATTTGAAATGAAACTCTTGTAAAAATTAACAAACACTATTAAAATCAAACACGTCCTTGGTCGAAGTCGATCAACTAAAATCTCAATTTCTTAAATACAGGCAAGGATCGTAAAACAATAAACCATATTTTTCAAAATCTTGGATTAAAATTCAACTTATTCAATAGCAATCAATTAATCATTGAATTTTAGAGGAGCTCTCAGTACTCTGGACTAACAAAAATTGGAACTTTCTACCTTTTTCTGCGACCGTCGTTCGCCTGATGATGATGGTGAACGTTTTCGAACACCAGACTTTCCACGTACAAAACGGCGAATTCTTTACACTCAACCGCACTTGAATTGATATAAGTATAAGTTCTTATGGGCAAGTTATTGTCTAAACTGAACCGTTTTCCTTTTAACTTGAAATCGGCTTCATGTCCGACATGAAACTCCACTTCTTCAACACTTATCTGGAAAAATATCATTCATACGCTCGTCACCAAAACCTTTATTCTCATGCAATTAATTATCTGGGATGCTGAGAGCCCGAGAAGGAATCTCCTTGCCCAATATTCTAGAAGCATATATAGTCCATTCAAGAATGATTGACATCCCAGTAGGTCTTGGAAATCTTGACGCAGCTTAATATCTGATCACAAAATATCTTCAATAGTTTCTGTAATTTCACTCGCAGAACAGGAATATACAAATATAACATAGACAAGTATTTGAAAAGAAGAAATATTTGACTTCAGAGCATATTAATCAGTATTCAAAATTGAAACACTTATGTTTCCAATTTGTAAGATTAAATTAAGAACATAAATAGCAGTACAAAATTCGAATTATCGACGGTCAGTGCATAGATTAACACATAATAAGACTAAAGATCACTGTTTATTCACAATACCAATCTGAATTCCGCAAAACATAGTCTCAACTTATGAGCTATTACCAACTTAAATTCGATTTTCCATAGCCACCCGAAATGTCAATCATTCTTAAATGGACTATATATCTCATCAACATCAATATTCCTATTTATTACACAATTTTCAGAATATGTACTCGAAACAAGTCGTAAATTCAGCAAAGTGTTCTGGTAACTGCTTTTATATTGTGTGCACAAAGTAGTAAATATACCGAAATGTTGAACTTATTACACATTTTTGTTTATTCGAGCATAATTCCGCAACTAAAACAAATCTCAACTGTTACGATATGGAGAGCTAATAAGATTTTTTTTGAGAAATATGATACTACTACTCCAGATTACGCTGATTCTCATTCATAATTGGGTGACAGGATGAATTATTAATTTATTTTCCAGGTAGGTACATGTATATATCCCATATAGGTACTTCAAAAAGTGTCACTCGTGAAAATGAAGAGAATACAATCTGAATTCAACTCACCTTTCTTCAATTTATGTTCCTTTCTATTAACTATCACACTTGTAATTTGCTGATCCATAAAAATCAAAATTGTGCCCAGCAAGGCTGGTGGAAAAGCAACAAATACTGAATAATAGGGATTGTGCTGGAATGGCGGTATAAACCATCCCCTGTCAGGAGACGTTGGCTTGAACTCCTTGGGGACCTCCAATTTCGGGGTCAAAATACCCACGTAGGCGTCTAACAAAGTCATCGACATTATTGCAATAATCACAGCGAAATCACTGATGAACTGACGAACCTGTAAAAAGAATTTGGAGAACGTAAGGTCGGAATAATACGGTGGTGGATGCGAGTTACTTACTTTTGAAGAGAAGAAAAGAGCGTTTTTGAAGTCCTTCAGTTGCACAGAAATTAGGAATGTTCCGAAAAACAGTATTATTGACATAAGGAATACATCTGGAACGTAGGTTGGTGTAAAACATCCCGGAGAAAGAGAACCATTTAGTTCCTACATTAAAACAATGCATATTAGTTACTCACACTAACGAAGTTTCATCAAAATTTGTCAACTTGTCAATAACAAACATGCTAAAAATTTAGGAGTATTATGAATGCACTGAAAAAAATAGAATTTTAAACATGGTTGAGGACTGAGTACTACAATAATACTGAATCACAATGAATCATTCATGTTATGTCATGAAAAACGATTTTATCTGATGGTTTCTGAATTGTCTTGATAAAGAAATGTAATGGAGAGAGAAAAGAGTCCGGAGATATCAATGTGAAATAATAGAAATTGTGGAACTTATATGCCTATGAGTATAGGTAGTATTATTTAGTTTTCAGCTGTAGTGCGTAACAGTGTTCGTTAATAGTTACTCAAAATATTCGCAGCAACCATTTACCTCAAAATGAGATTTAATGAGCCCTAGGAATGCTTGTGGCAGGAATGCGCCAAGTTGGTGTTGCAATAGCAACACCAAGTAGTAATAACTACAAACCAAGGGTGGATACAAATCCAGATTCTGGAAGATCACCGGATGACAGAAAACTAGCATGTACAGAGGTGGTATTACGGTTTAGGATGAAACTTCGCTAGATTGCGTTTTGTAAATTAGTTTTTTGATCAACAAATATATTTGTATACAATTTTTGTTTCATGCATGATAATGCCCCTTCACATAACTCAAGAATCACTTCCTAAAAGAACATATTGCGTGTTGGTCATAGATGAAGATTTTGTTGGAACTAATAAGATTTTCATACAATATGATCTGAGCCTCTCCCTCAACTTGATTTTTCATCAAACTAGAAAGGAAACAAAATAGTAGGATAGGAGCTACATGCTCAGGATATCGTATTGTTTCTTTGCAACTCCTAGTGAAAAAACGTTTTGGATGTTGCTGAACCCAAAATGAGAATTTCTTTACTGAAAGATAAAGTGAAAATAATCCTTAAATATGGATGTTTTTCGAAGTAGAAGCTGTTTTGTCACAGTCACAGTAGGTACTCAACTCATTGAAACAAATACTAATTGAAAGAGTAATTTTTTTTTCTAACTTACAATGCATGCTGTCTTATTCACTGCTGTCCAATTGACTATTTCTGGATGTTTGAGCTCGACTGAGTCATTTAAGAAGCAAGCACATTCGTAACTGAGATTGGTGTTTGCATTGGTGTTGATGGGAAATTGTTTCCCAATAACCAAAACGTTCTCTATTGCCTGAAACATGAATAAAAAAATGACATGGCTAAATGTTGTGCTATGCTGCTGGGAAGATCGAATAAGTTCATCATTTTTTTTTAGAAGAGGTTAATGTAAAGGGTTACCACACAATTAGGTAGGTAAACAAGAGCTTTTTGAAAAAACCCAAACAAAAAATATCTTTGAGAATGTGAGATTCATTGTTTCCATGTCAATAAGACTGCAAGCAGGTCCAATTGAATCCGTCTGATATTATTATTTGTCCTCGCTTCTTGGCAATAGGCAAATATTGACGAGATAATGACAAGGTTGTTCTTTCACTGTTTTTAATCAAATTATTTCACTGTTTTTAAATCAAATTATTATTCTGAGGTGAGAACATACATCTTACTTTGTTTCATATACTCTTTTTTTTTGATACGGTCAAATGTTTGAATGAGATTTCCATTGTTTTGGATACATTTCGTATTCCTTGAAGTTCATATTTTTGTTTGTTAATGTGCAATTTTAGTTGTGTGAAGAAAGTGAAGCAAAATCTTGTTTTTGTCTGCTTGCATCTTGAAAAAAATTCTATATCACGTTCGAAGGCTTCCAAAGAGAGTTCTGCCATTATAGCAGAAACTGGAAGATTGAGTAGCGAAACGAACGAACCATTAGACAAAATATTGCAATCGATTTAAAGAAATCACCTCAAACTCAAACAAATGTGGCACTAAATCACGACAAAGTCGAGTTTCTGTGTGAATCATTTTTAGTTTTCCCGAACAATTTTACGAATTCTAAATAACGTAAAAATATACAGGATGTTCCATTCGAATTAAAGAGTTTAGGTGAGGATTTTTGGTGGACACAAAAATACCGTTGTGATGAAAATATGGCATCAGATGCAATGAATTATCAAGCTTGCCTGCAAAGTTTCGTGAATATCGTCTTTTTCATTTTGGAAATATTTACTTGATTCCATACTTTTTTAGTGAACAGAACTGACGATCAACTCACCTTGAAAATGAATATAACAGCGATCAGCGTAGCAAAACTTTCTTCGGTGAATCTCGTTATGTAACACACGAAAGCACTCGCGTCTATAGCTACTAACACCAAGAGAATTACAGCGATCCAGGTGCCTATCCAGAACCTGAACGCCATATAATCCCATCCTATAGTACCGCAAAAATCGTACACTATAGTTTCAAACACTAAAACTGGACCTGTCGATCCTAATATCGTCAGCGGTTGACCGGAAAACAAACCATAACCCATACCACATATGAAGCCCGACACCAAAGATTCCATTGCAGCCATATTCTTCCCAGTCGCTTGGGAAAGAAGACCTCCAAACGTGATTATGGGAGATAAGCAGGCGAAATAGAGGAAAATCCAGGATGCTATACATTGAGACGCCAGTGCATCCTTGAAATCTGAGATATACCAAGGTGCCTTCCGCTTGATGTCGTTTATGAGTCCTCCAAATAAAACTCCCGTTCTGGCCAATCCCGATTCTTCCCGCAGCTTCTGTTCCTCTTCTTCTTCATCAGGTTCTTCTGCTGCCTTTTCAGGAGGTCTTTTTCTGGTATCTTGAGAAGGGATGGCTGCCGGAGGTTCTATCCTGATGGATGGGTCCCATTCACCTAAAAGAAAAGTATATCTAGGTAATGTGTTGGTACTGCTTGGAAAAGTTTGAATTGTCTTTTATTTGTTCATATAATTTTTTCGCTAATTTTCAAAACGTGTATTCCCTATATAGGTTAAAGTAATAGAAAAATGCAAAATGCAAATTCGAAATGACTCTTTTAACAGCGCGTTTATACAGGGTGTTTTCAAAGATGAGGCTTTTTTTGACAGAAGGCAGAACTCATCAAAATATGTAAGTCGTTCAACCAAAAATTTTCTTCGAAAAATATCCAAGATGGCTGAGATACAACCCTTAGAAGTTCGACAAAATTGCATTGATTTCAAGTACGGGACTGTGGAAGGTGAACCGGCATCGCAAAAACGAAACAAAACATAAACATATGGCTGGACAATCTGATTCAGTACCAAGTTCATCGGATTAGATGTCTTAGGTCACTTTTGAAAGAATAGAGAATCATAATTGTTGTATCCTGCAATTTAGGATAAAAAGAAATGTAGATAATCGAGGCAGTTTCTTGAAAGTGCTTATGTTAGTTATGTTGAAAAAGTGCTTTGATGTTTGCTCATTTCATCCCATTTTCACGACGATTGTTGAAATGTTCGAACAAGAAGATTGTTATGCCCATTGAGAAAAAATTCGTGAATAATTTAGACGAATTTTATTGGTGAGATTTTGAAGTTAAATTTTTTTTTCACACTTGTGTCCTGAGACTCTTCTGTCAGTTGCTATCGAAATGAGCCATTTCATAAAATCGTGTAAGTTACTGAAAAATAATGAGAACAATTCGTCAATCCTAAGTTTCCATATTCATTATACAACGTAAATATCGAGGGGGCCAATATCCTAAATGAAACCACATGGTCGAATCAGGAGATAAGTTTTTTTCACACTGCTTTGCGATAATTCAGCTAACAAACGGTCTAGGGTCGTATTAGTAATCATTTTCATTTTGAGATTTCTGTATAGGTGATTTTTGTGAAACGCTTCATTTCGACCAGTTCTACCTTCTGTTGAAAAAGAAGCCTCACCTTCAAATACACCCTGTATATTTCAAGAACAGTTATCATTATTCCAGACGCTATTAGTGAAAAAATTATAATTTGAATGGGGGTTCCCCAGGGATACACATCTTGGGAGAAATTCTTTGTAATATTAATATCAGCGTCGAATTATGCTAATAAAACATTCATTGTGGTTTCATATACTGAAATTTAAGGTACATAATAATCAAGATTGAAGATTAACGCAAAACCAAACAGTTGCAGTTCTATTTCGACATGGAGAATTTATTGACAACAGGGATATATGTCCGCATTTCGATTCTGAATTTCCTGAAGAATATTTTGAATGTAATTTTTGGAAATCAATATAGACGCCTCGTTATTTTCTAACAGGATGTCCCAAAACTGGTGAATCAAACCTCACACCATGATAGAGTAGACAGCACGTTTGGATGGCCTTCGAAAATTACTATCATACAGATTGTTCACTTTACTACTCAACTCGATGAATAAGTCATAACATCCAGTTACCCGCTTAAATTAAGCAAAGTGACTTACACGCAGAATTTTTCACTTGAAAACAAAATCTTATATTTGAGAAATGAATCTTCCAAAAATGTGAGTGGGTTGCTAACAACCATCATTCAGTATTATGTATTGTGATTAAACAATCAGTAGGTACATAATACTAAAGGAGTAAGGATCATAGAATTGGTGAAAAGAGGTGGTGGTAAAACGCTCCAGATGAACCCGCAGGGCTACGAGGGAACGAGGGCGACGCCCGAGCTCTCGAGTCCACAAAACGCCCTTTCCGCAGAGGTATCGAAAGTCGAGATCGAAGCCCGGGAAGTCGCCTAAAATAATTTTCAAAAAAGCTGAATCACAAGAGTCATCTGTGGGACGAAGGATAAGTTCATCTGCATTATAGACATGGACTGAGCATTCCCTTTCCATCAGTACATGAAATACGGTCAAAAAAGTGACAAGGAGAAACAGCTGGTTGTCTTTTTCTAGAATTTTGATTGGTCCTTACTCAGGTCTATGTCAACAGAATCGAGATAGGTATTGGCCTGCCGATCATTTCTCTCTTTCTAGAAAATAGCCAATTTCATGCTGGTATTGCTCAGTCCATGTCTCTTTGTCTATGTTCATCTATGTGTGAGAGAGACATAAGTGTCACCTATGTGACGATCAATGATCAGAATAAATTTAGGTACATCACTCACAGACCG
This sequence comes from Coccinella septempunctata, assembly GCF_907165205.1. NCBI lineage: Eukaryota > Metazoa > Arthropoda > Insecta > Coleoptera > Coccinellidae > Coccinella > Coccinella septempunctata. The sequence goes on from NC_058192.1 coordinate 24,952,051, forward strand.
GGGTGTTTTACATCGATGAGATTCATCGGAGAGATGGCGGATTTTTTCGACGCCTGACTGTTAGTCACTTGATTTCTCTTTTTCAAAGTTAAGATTGAAATAAAAAGGTCCGTTAACTGGGGCGTTAGATCGCCCGCATTCATTCATGTCTGTATTGCTTTTCGTTTCTTGCGAAAAATTGTGTGTGGAGGGGGGTTATACCCACACCCCAGAAGGAAGGAGAAGGCTATTTCCCGGTCCAGGAAAGAGCTACAGGTTCTTTCGGAATTAGGATGGGAAAAATCTATTTTTTTCTTACCCCACCCTTTTTTTGGGGGGAGAGGATCTGGGCGACAGTAGCAAAGTATAGAAGATAAAAGGGCGAACATTTTAGAGGTGGAGGGGGTAATACTCCCCCACCCCGACCGTGGGAAAAGGTGATTTCTCGGTCGCGGAGAGAGCTAAGAAAATTGTTTATCGAGGTTGGGATGGACAGAAATCATTTTTCGTGGGCGAGCAACGTACGAGGCGAACTGCCACAGGCCACAGGCCTGAGCCACGGTCGAGGCGTATCTGCCCGAAAAAGCGAATCTACGGGTTTACAAGTAACTAACTCTGCAAACAGTCGCAGGCTCAATTTTGTATTTCTATGGAAAAAGGCGCACATCTTTGTGACCTCATTTCATTAATCGAAGAGGTATGTATAAATTTCATGAATTTGAGGATGTGCGTTGAATGTTATACCCTATTTGCAACATTTTTTTTCAATCAATGTTGAAGTGAGGTGAATCAACTTTTGAACGTTTCGGAGACAACATGAGACTTCTTTCTCCGACAAAAATTGAAATATTCAGAAGAACCCCCTTGGAATCTTTTGATTACGGTTTTTTTTTCTGAAACCTCATAAAAAGTTTCAAGGGAAACGCAAACATCTCCTGAAATACTTTTCAATTAATATGTCGATATATTATCGATCGGCGATTTCATAAGACAATGAAGGTACCTGATCAAAAAACTCAATGAAAACTATAGATGCCGTTCCAGTTCTTTTAGAGTTCAGCTGCATGGAAGGTGGTGCTATGCAGCGCTGCTTTAGCACAATCACCCCTAAAGATTGTGTCCTCAGCCTGGTCAATAACATTCTCCAAATATGCAGATTAAGAATTTTCAGGGGAATAGAAACATTAGGTACCTAGATAAAAAATGAGGAAGTAAGATCACGCTAAGATTCTGCAACACCCTAAATTTTATACAGCGTAGCACAAAAGAGTCATATATATAGGACGGGCATTTATAATCAATCACCCTGTACCTACTGAGCTATCAAATAAATCCTGGAGCCATGTAACACAGTGTGCATCCTGAATAGGATATGTGATTAGTAGAGTACCTAAACTGTATTAACTTAATAAATCATTTTGTGTTTGTATCATTCTGATATAACGAAAAAGCGTATTAAATAATATGTGAGAGATGCATCTGACATAGCCTTGAATAATATTCATACTCTTTCTTACTTTCTGAAATACAAATTACTGTTTCTGAAATACAAATGATTGATTCTGATTTACAATTGATGGTTTCTGAAATCAAATTGACTAATCTGAATCACATTTGCTGTTTTCGGAAATAAAAGTGACTACTCTGAATTTCAAATGACCATTTCTGAAATTAAATTGACTAATCTGAAATACAATTGACGGGTTCTGAAATGAACTTGACTAATCTGAATTTCAATAATTGATCATTTCTGAATTACAACTGGAAATGGTGTAGTAGGAATAATAGAGAAGATTCAGAAAAATCACTGATAATTATCAAAAACTTACTTGGCACTCCTTTGAATTCACGCTGAGGGGCACACATACCATGTATGACATAGACGTTTTTCTAAAAATTAGATGATTGTACAAAAATCTAACTCAGACACTTTCGGAAGAAAACTTAAGTTTTTGGGAAGATCACAAATCCTTAAATTGTACTAGCGGTCCCATATTATATAAATAGTTATTTTTCTATCATACTACACTTCGAACAGAGGCAAAAAGAGTAGATATCGAAAGAGACTTCCTCAGGAAATTCTTAAGAATTTATGAAAACCATTCGTGACGTTATACTTTAGAACAGATATTCTGCACAATATCTTAAGTGGTACACATTACATTTCCGATACAAGTTCGTTTTACTTTTTAATGGATACAAAGTGCGAAGGATTAATATTCATAGAAACTTTCGAGATATAAGATTTTCACAATATGACTTTGATTTTTTATCGTTTATCGGAAAAGTTCATACCAGCTTTTTAATAGTCAGCACTGCGTACACAAACTCCATCAAATAAGTTGGTAATTCAAACCATCCTACTACTCGCTGGTCCCCCAATGTGAGTAGTTTTGTAACATTTACTTACATTAAGAGAATTTTGTAGTCTACCTATTCTATGCAAAATGCGATAAACTCGCAGCATTTATTGCTTATGAGACCCCAGTAACTATGGTGCTTGAGTTTAACATCCAGGGAGAATACTCGGTGAGTTGAGTAGCTATGCATTTTCACAGTGTTATGTTCGACTACATACAAAAGCTTCATGCTGCTTGTGCTATAAGCTTTTAGGTCCCAAGAGAAATGCAATTTCGTCCACCTAAAAATGGATACGACGCGACGTGCTCAAGCTTTGTTTCCGTTTCATTTTTATTATTCAGCGGTTCGACCAGGAAAGAACCGATATTCGTTGTCGAAATTTATGGGTGAGTAGAGGGAAATTGGAGTTATGAAGGATACAGGATACAATATCTATCAGCGAAGTAGGGTTGATTTATCTATTCTATACAATGTAGATAACGGAGCATGTTTTGAATCATTCAGACAATGCGTTACCTCTTATTATAGACTATTCTAATAAGATTCTTCAGATTGATCATATTTCCAGATAGTATAAGTGACTAATATTGGATGGAAAATATCTGGAAGATAATAATTTCGAAAAGTAGAGCAAATAAAAAAATCCTTCACTTTATTGATGAAAAATATTGGTTGCCACAAGAAAAAAACAAAACTTGTCCACTCAGGCAAAACCGACACCCTGCATGTGTGACCGGAATATTTTTTCTTTGAAAATGAATAATTATATATGTTTATTCATAAATAAATCACAAATTACACTATCTCGAATAAACATCAATATCCCACAAAAGTCCGTGGACTTGTGCGTGAAAATATATAGTCCATTCAAGAATTATTTACATCCCAATAGGCTTTGAAAAATCCAGTCGCAGCTTAGTATCTGCCCACCAAAGATCTCCAGTAATTTCTGTAGTTTTAATCCCAGAACTGGAATATGTTAAAATAGCCTAGAAAATTATTTGAATAGAAGGAATCTTCAAATGCAGAGGATATTTAGGCTCATTTACACGGGGAGAGTTTCTCGCCTGGAATATACGATAATCGATAATGATATAAATACTAAGTTTCAGATTCTCGACCAAAAACAGGAAAAAAATATCTCCGTGTAAATGGGCCTTAAATCTGCGTTCAAAATTGATACTTGGAAACAGAGATGAAAACCTCAGAAAAAAACTCTCTGTCTGCCCGTATATGTGTAATGATAATGAAATTGTGTGAAGAAGAAGCTGTATAGCTAGTCTCAATATCAACCCGAAACCCGCAACACAAAATCTCAACTTATGGACAAATTCGATTTTCCATATCCACCCGAGTCAATAATGCCAATAATTCTTGATTGGTCTATATAACAGTGGTCAAAGGCAACACATGCCATTTCCAAGTTGTTTCTTTTAGTAATATAGAAGGGAGCGTGCGATTACATAGAGTAATCTGTAGCAGAGAGTTTGTCTCTGTCTGTAGTCTGTGATAGAATCTGTCCTTGAATGTTCATGCCCTCGCACATGTTGATCGACCGTGATTCCTAAATAGCATTCAATCCGGATCTATGAAGCCTCAAAAGTGAATCGCTTGGTGTTAATGTCTTTATTTCAGACGCATTATACAAGGTGGGATTTCAATACCTTGCCATTGGCATATTGGTTCAATTTTCGGCTTGAATCCTAGGGAGTCCTGAAGACCCTGTTTCATTCAGAATAAAATAATGTGTTTTCTATGTATTTATATCTACAACTGCTTATTGTACACATGTAGAAATATTTCTTTACTAAGTAAATGCTCTGAATTTCATGATTATAACACGAGCCATAAAGAAACACTCTGTATTCCGAAACACCGGACCAGTAAATTTCACCTGTGCCACCTGTGTACAGTGGCATAAATATTTTTAACCATGTGCCTGATAGATTAAAGGTTTTGGAGTACAGAAAGTTCAAGAAGGAGATCAAGGCCTTGCTACTTGAAAAGTGCTTCTATGATGTGAATGAATATTTTCAAATCATGGAGTAAGGTGCATTCTTCTGCATCGCTGTTTCGTTACATGTCTTATATCGACTTTCCTTTTATTTTCTTGTTTTTTCAATTGTAGCAATTGGTTTCTTTGACGTTTCCTATACAAATGTACATTGTCTAAGGGATGAATGAAATTATTATTATTATTATTATCCCCTGAGGTTAAAAGAGGTATGAAAAATATTTGAAACTTTTTCAATAGTATAAAGAAGGAGCGATTATGCTGCATTCAGGCTCTCACTTCCTTGGCACTCTAGCCTCCCCCAGAATAAAATTTTTTTAATGGCAATCCAATAGTTGCAATCGTTCAAAAGAACGTACTTCACAATGATTATAAAGATAAAACTGAGAAAAATATTGAGAATTTTTGTCATTTCGTAAAATTCCAAATGCGTCAATCATCATTTCTCATTCGTAAGAATCAATAGTGAGTTCTGAACAATGATTCAGATTTTAAAATGACTTACGCAATAGTTATTAGGTCTATTTTTCCATTCATATGGTGTCTGATCTGTAGTTTATGGTTTATTGTCATAAACAATGGATTTCATGACATTTTTTTAAAGAAATAAACGCAGTCGCAAATGCTTCCATTTCTGCTCTCATTTATTCAACGCAAGCATATAAATGATGAATCGAAAGTAGGAGAATATACCGTCTATTTTTTTTGAACGCGATAGAGCCCAGGGATTGGACGGGGTGAGTGTCTAAAGATGCCATTAGTGATACCTTCTATACTTGTGAAACATTTTTAAATCTTTTTTTTTATACCCATTTTAATTTTGGTCGTATAGTCCATTCAAGAATGATTGATATCTCGAGTGGCTATGGAAAATTGAATTTAAGTTGGTAATAGCCCATTAGTTGAGATTTTGTGTTGCGGAATTTAGGTTGGTATTTTGAATAAACAGTGATTTATATGTGAATCTATGCACTGACCGACGATAATTTGAATTTTGTACTGCTTTTTATGTTCTTAATTTAATCGTACAAATTGAAAAAATAAATGTAACAATTTTGAATGCTGAATAATATGCTCTGAATTTCGATATTTCTTCTTTTCAAATACTATTCTAGGACTTCTAGGTTATATTTATATATTCCAGTTCTGTGATTGAAACTATAGAAATTATTAAATATAGTCCATTCAAGAATGATTGACATCTCGGGTGGCTATGAAAAAATTAATTTAAGTTGGTAATAGCCCATAAGTTAAGATTTTGTGCTGCGGAATTCAGGTTGGTATTGCAAATGAATAGTGATCTATTATATAAGTCAATCTATGCACTGAACCACTGACTGATGATAATTTGAATTTTGTACTGCTAACTGCTGTTTATGTCCTTAATTCGTTCGTACAAATTGGGAACATTATACTATCAATTCTGAATGCAGATTAATATGCTCTGAATTCGAATGTTTCTTCTTTTCAAATGATTTTCTATATTATATTTATTTATTCCAGTTCTGTGATTATAACTACAGAAATTATTGAAGCTCTTTTATGATCAGATCTTAAGCTGCGTCTGGACTTTCAAGTGCACCGCGGAAACTATTCAAAATCATTCTTCAAATATGAGGTTTTAAAATTTAAATCTCTTCGTTCCAAGTTTACGATTTGGCAACAGCTCCTACTAGAAAATAAAAAGAACAATGGCTTGTTTATAAAATAACAGCTCTTGATTCACAGCCATATTAAGGCGCATACTCACTGGCGAGCAGCAACAGTAACCGGCCATAAAAATCCCATTAAATTTTACGACCCTCCTTGTTCGTCGCGGACTTCCAAGCGATCCGAGACTTGTCGGTCTTCGCCACTCTCGAAGGAAAGTAAAACCGTGCTTTGCAAGGAAGTAGTCACTGGTGCAACATGCAACGTCGTAAAATTTTATGGGATTTTTATGGCCGTTGCTGTTGCTGCTCGCCAGTGAGTACGCGCCTTTAAACGCCTCGCGCTATCGTGATCGGGACCGTGGCACTATGTACTAGATTGTCTATGCTATGTACTCCCCTATTACAATTTACTCGTTTGAATTTGCCTCTATCCTCTCTTCTATCCTCTTCGCACCTCTTGGTCGCTTCACTATGTTCTTAGCCTAAGGCGGATCGGCCACCGAATGCGAAGTTGCGCGAAGCTGAGCATTTTCAGTACTAATACAATCGACAAGCTACGAATCGAGTGACGTAGCTCATCATTTAGCATTGAAAACTCTCAGCTTCGCTCAACTTCGCATTCGGTGGCCGATCTCCCTTAGAGTTCGCAACGCCTTATAAGCTCAGCAAGGCTGCGAGCGGAGACCGCCACCGACTTATTGTCCACAAAAATGACAAGCCATTCAACAATGTATTCAGGCAAATCATTAATGAAGAGGATAAAAAGTAAAGGCCCCAGAACAGAACCTTGAGCAACACCCAAGTCGTTCAAGAATAGGGGAGAAACTGAGTTTCGGACCTTAACAGACATAGTCCGGTTGGAAATGAAACTTTGAATACATTTCAGGAAAATCCCCCGAAAACCGAGATTATGCAACTTGCTCACAATGAACTGAGGGGCTATAAAATCAAAGGCTCTCGTAAGATCAAAAAATAGATCCGAAACAAGTAGACCGTCATTCAGAGAACGGTAAACAAAATCGAAAAATTGTAAGGCGGCTGTTTGCGTTGATCTCCCAGTTGTAAACCCATGTTGACAACTCGAAAGGAGATTGAATTTTTTGAGGAAAACTGTCATGCGGTTCAATACTACTCGTTCAACAACCTTAGAAAAGACACAAATATATTTTGCTCAATAAGAGTATTACTACTATACTAACCTGGAGGAAGAACAGTTACAGCATCCAAAAACTCGTCAACCCCTGCCAACAAATGACTCCTATTCCTTGCCTTGTAAGCTACTTCATGGAATATCTCATCCGACATCAAAGTGGCCATAGCACGCCCTATCTCATGATAACCACCAGTATTGTTCGGTGGCCCAAGTAATAAAAATAGAAATCTTGTTGGAACAGGCACTTCCGTGAGATCCCCCAGTACAATGGCCGTATTCAGTCTCACGAAAGCTGCCGCTGTTTTGGTCAAGAAATTCACCTCGCCAACAAGTATGTTGCTCGCCTCAGCTCCGTTCGGAATTTTCTTCATGAAATGCAGATTGTGCTGTGGGATGTCTCCGTTCATTCCGAACTCATTGTGGCTCAGATTTCGGTGCATTGATGTACTGCTGGCGCTCTTCTGCATCGTGACAGTTTTTTCAGAACCTGATAAATGTAACATATAATTATTGAACTAACAGCAAACATTGTAAGATCGGAATCCCCAATAAAAGAAAACAATGATTATAGCGGATGCATGCAAAAAGCAAGGTTAGTTCATGACTAATGGTTACTATATATACAGGGTGTGCCGTAGTCAATGGATAATATGGCACCGGCGGCTAGAGTACGTTGTGGTGGTTCAGAAAAAGTATCGTTTTATTGAATTGAATTTCGCCAAAGGCGTTCAAAGTGGCCACCAAGGTCTCTAATACATGCCTTACACCTTCTAATGAATGATTTATTCCGCTTGCATGTCTCATTTCAATTGCTGAAAATTAAATAACAAGCTTTACATTGAACTTTACTCATTGTAATAAGAATTTACTTTGTATTTAATGTTGGAAATACCATTTAGGAATCTCAATGAAACAGGCATGATTTTGTTTTTAATTTGGCCCTCCTCAGGTGACTATATTTCACTTCACACCACGCGTAAGGTTAAAATAAGGAAAAGATGAGCAAAACAGGACCATTGTTAAAAAAAAAACTATGTATGCGTCCAAAAAATCATAAATTAGATTCGATAGCACATCTATTTAGGGATACCTTCCATCAAAAATATAGATTTTGAAAATTCCTTCATTGGGAGTCTTGTCATCAAAAAGAATGGCAAAGAGAGTAATTTTTTTGAATCTTTTAAAATACCGAAAAGAGAGGGATTTTTACTAATTATCGCATATATTTTTCTGAACCACCACAACGCCATCTCTCCGCAGGTATTATCCATTTTTTATACCTTACCCTTTATATGTATGAACAAATGGAAGTAAGTTTGTATTTGTGATTTTTGTAAATTTCTGATGGAATTCTTAATCGATGGATTAATTGATTAATTGATTTTCAGTGTGGCTATGGCAAGTAGTTCTTCAGTGCAGAAATTTTTTTTTTTTAATATTCAGATGTTCGGAGGAATATATCCTACAACATGTTTCAAGAAAAATTGAATATTTCCTCAGGATTTTGAGAAAAACATCGCAGAACATTATAGATTTCACTTAATACAGGAAAGTTTTTCTGATATTGTCGAATGCTATGCCGAATGTAAATGAAATGAAACTCTATTGGTATACAATATTTTCGCATGAAGATGAACAATGGCATGAAAGCACTTTTCCTAAGTGTACATAGCGGGTTAAAAGCTGTCTGACCCTTCTCATTCAAGAATATAACCCACGCTCGCTTAATGGAATAACCTGAATTTATTAGGACGTTGTTTTATTTTCAGGAACGTGCTAACAAAATATGTAGGGTGAATATACATAGAATAAAGCGAAAGTGAGTCAGTTGTCACGATCCAGGATATCAGACTTGAAAGCAATCATAATGAAAGGAACATTTTCATTTGGAGAACTTTGAGAATTAAATTTTGACCCTCGAAATCTTTCAATTCAAAAATTGTTTGTAAAAATATTTCGGCATCGAAAAAAGACACTTGTTCCTTTTGTTATTCAGGGTGAGTATTTAGGTCCTTTCGTTTGCATAAAAGTGTAGCAGTACACTCGATTTGATTTACACCAGTGTAGAGGAAATGTAGTTTATCTACACATAGTCAGAAGGAGATGGAGATAAACTACACCTCCTCTACACTGGTGTAAATTCAGTCAGCAAACGAATACTAAAATCGAGTGTAGAAAAGTGCTACACTTTTTATGCAAACGAAAGGAGCTATTGTATTGTGCCTTTGACTTATAGATATAAATTTCAAGAGTTGATTCCCTTCACCGAGTAAACATGTTCCATCAGATGAGAATTTTCGAATCCTTACGTATTTAAGGAATTAAAGGTATTATTAGATTACAATAAACTTTCTTCTATTTAGGTAATTCAAGAATAAAACTTTGTTTTTATTAATTTCATTCTTTTTATGGATGTTTTTCCTCACATTTACTTTCATTCGAATTCTACATAGACTTTTGTAAATATCTTTTTGTGTTTTATCATCTACATGAAATTGATCATACGAAAGACATAGATTTTTGAGATGAATGCCGCAAACACTTAATGACTGTCCTTGCGATTGTTGTTAATGCAAGTAACGTCGAAAATTGCAGACACACTTAAACTCGAATGGCTTGTCGATTTCCATTGAACTCTAAAAGAGTTCAATGTCGATTTCAACCATAGCTCGTTGTTCACTTGTCAACTGTCAACCGCCAGCAAGTGTCAATCACTTGTCCGTGGAGGGTAGAATACCCAACATACACTTACCCTAGAAATTCAAATTTATTTAAATTTTCTTGATTTTCCCAGTTTACCAGGCAACTTCTCAAATTTTTACTGTCACGAGCACCTACAAAGTATGAGGAAAGTTTAAAAAAATGAATGCAATCGATTTAGCCGTTTCCACTTGATGACATGACATTGATGACAAAGCAAAACAGGACTCAATTTTTATTTATAAAGTTATCGAAGGAAATCTGTGGGATATTAGTTTTTTAAAGGAAATAAGTAACTGCTCTTGGTATAATTTTTCATGTCCTGGAAAAATTTCTTTAGGAAAATGATATGGATAACTGTTGCTATTTCAAGAATAAGAGGGAAAATAATTTTATGACGGAAACGAAATCTACACCAGCATTATGAATACTACAGAAGGAATACAAATAACCAAAACTTCCAAAAATTACTGCATATCTCTTTGAGCCTCAGCTGCTTTTTTGCCTTCATGAAAATAAAAAAGTTGAAAGTGCCTTAAATGTTTATTTCTGCCCTCCATGTTCAAACTGACAGTTGTGAACAGAATCACACGAAATTGTTCGTATATCAACCAAAGGATATTCTGATGACCATTAACAAATCCCAAAAAAAATTTTAACATTCACAAAAGAGTACCGCTGCTTACTGGTGCAGATCGATATCACTTCTTTGCCAACCCAATAGGAAAGGAAATCCACCATAAATCTGTTGGATTTGATCTATGTCACCAATTAATTATACAGTCTACTATTTTTCTTTGCTGAGGATGGATCTATAGATCTTCAGTGAAAACTATGTAAACTAGGATTTAATCTCTTCATAAACGTGGGTTGAAGTTTGATTCATTTATTTCCATAATTCAGTTGAGAATGAATGAAACGGACATTTCTCAAGAACTAGTTCAGATGAAAGATCGAATCAGAATCTGCTCAAGTAGAATAAATTGAAATTTCATTTATTTCCACTTCAGCGGGATATTTCAAATGGGAATCACACCAGCCATGCCGTCAATTTCACCTTGAAATGTTCATTTGGCCTACATCGTGTTTATTGCCACTCGAGAAAATCTGAAAACGTTCTCTAATAATTTCCGAATATAGGTTCGAAGTTCGAACTAACGAAGCTGCAACATGAAGTTCTAGGTCAAAAGCAGTGGTGCACTAAACGCAATTTCAGCTATTTCCTGCACCGCTTAATTGTTGCATTGAATGAGTTCAATTAGATGATTGGGGTATTTCATTCAGGAATGGAAGTTCCTTCAAACATTTCTAATTGAAATAAAGGAACCTATTCTATCATCCCAGTAACGAGTTGATTACGAGCTAAGGTAGTCCACTTTTTGAGGAAAACGAATCCTCAAGCATACTCATCGAATCCGATATTGTGTTACAGTCTTCAACAATTACTTTTTACAACAAAACCGATGAAGTCACATAACAATAAGAAAAGAAGTTCCACGGTATGGAGAGAATGAACCCAATATAATCAAGAATGTGCTCAAGTAGTTTGCCTGTGCTTTATTCACAAGAAAGAAGAATTGTGGAATGGATTTTCTTTTGTCGTGTTAAGACTACAGGACACTATTAAAAACAAAACCAAGAAACTAACATAACAATATAAAAAACCTTCAACTTCTCGATAGAACACAATATAACTAACGAAAATATTGTCTCGTTTTTTCGAGTTTCACATAACTTTGTTTGGGAAATAATATACTTCTATATCGAACTGAAGGAGTGGAAACGAAGAATTTCAGGAGAATAATACCCTCCCTTTTCTCAAGCTAATTTCGTTAAATTTGTATTGGGATGAATCTCTTCCTGATGCCTGAAATTTGGAAGTGTTTGATCAGACATTTTATATTCTATATTAACGACCGGTAGATTTTTGCAAAAAAATACTAAATTGAGATTAATCAAAGTAGTTGCCAACCTTTGGAACAGTTGGGATTCGCTCAAAGAGCCATATGGAAGGAATTCAGGCAACAAAAAAAAGCCGTCACGATGTGGATCTTGATTCGTTCCCAACTGACAGATACGTGGTGATTCGAAGTTCAAAATACATATAACCAAATTCACGAAGGGAGCAGACAAGCTATTCGAATGAAGGAAAATCAGACTCAGGAACTTCTGACCGAAGGAAGAATGAGAAATTCATGGGGGAGAGATTCAAATGATCAAAAGTACGAAAACTTAGTGACAAAAGACCAAGAAATGATAGACGAACATGAATGAATGAACAAAAACTCTAGGACTACACATAGTAAGACGAAATAAACCGATCAAGAGACAGATGGTCTTTTGATTCCATCAACAAAGTATTTTGTTTGTTTTCCGTCCGTCTTCGGGAAAGTAACTCATTTTTGCCGCTTCCAAATTGATTGAGGTTATTTCAAGCATTTACTGTGCTTTTCAGAACTTTTTTTGTCATCCAGGGTCTGCTGGATATCGACGTCTTTTAACATCTCCAATTATCGATCCAAAATTCGATTCAAAATTCCGAGAGAACTTTTTAGTCCAGTAACTTTATACGTCACAGCATGCGCCAAAACCGGTTTTTATTCATTTTTGCAGACTTGTTTATGATGTTGGCCTAATTAATAATCCAAGTCTGTGACCTCGAGTGCCGAACGCAACTTTGTCAAAAGTCTAAAAACCGCGAAAAAATAGTTTTTCAAATCTTGGCGATTATAACCCTAATGGACAAGTTTTTGAAGAAGTACCTTATCCGAGATAAATCCTTTCAAAGTTTATCACTTTTTTTGAATTCCGCAAGTTTTTGCAATTCTGTCGGTTTGACATTTTGACCCTGATTATAGTTACTATCGAAGCCCTATACTTCTATAATACGATGTTAAAAAAAAATTATAATTGTGAACGATGACGTTCAGGCTAAGCTACGGATAATGAAAAGAAAAAGATAATTTTCTGAAACTCTTTAGGGTTTTCACTCCTAGTCCCTGAAACTAAAAATTAATTAAAAAATTGAAATAATGGATTTGATCCTGCCTTAATTCTTGCACTGATTTGTCAGGTGTAAATGAGATAGATAAAATTGTTGCCTGACAATGGACGAAAAATGGAACTTTAAAATGATAACTTCGTTATCAACAATTTACCTACCATTTTTTGTTTATTGTCAGGCAACAATTTTTTCCATCTGATTTGCTCCTGACAAATTGGTGCAAGAATCTACGCAGGAGCAAATCAATTATTTCAATTTTTCAATTGATTTTGTTTCAGAGGCTGGGAGTGAAAACCTTAGAGAATTTCAGGAGACGCATAGTCCTCCCAGATTGAATTTCAATCGATATCAAAAAGACAATTACAACAAGAGTTAATAAGTTCATTTGTTGGGAAATTTGTTGGAGTAATATTATAAATCAAAAAAATTAACTAATTTAGCCCTGTTGGAAGGTCCCGCTTGAAGTTCGTCCGTATCTGGATTGACGTATTGAGATGGCATATACCCATCAGGGGATGGTGCATGATGAATCATTGACGTCATGTGTCCACAAGCCATCCTCCATTTCGACCTGGGACAGATCGTCGCCTTCTGAGATATCTACTACTGCAACATCAGGTATATTGTCACAAGAGGTGTCTGTAGTACCTCCAGACTGATGAGCTAAGTTTCCGTTAAGCGGTACTGGTGCAAATGAGAAGATTTGGGAGTGAAACTTAAGTCTAAGTGGCACCTTGCCAAGAGGGACTTTTGGGTGAGCGGTACAAACGGGTGTTAATCTCTGAAACTATTGGGTCTACATAGACAATTGTAATATCAAATTGTAGCAAATTTAATCTAGTTTCAAAACGTTCTGAAAAAGTTTCTTCAAAAACTAGCCCTTTAGGGCTATAACAGCCAAAATTTGAAAAAATAACGAATTTGTCGCGGTTTTTTCGATTTTCGACAAAGTTGAGTTCGGCGAAGAAGGTCACAAACTTAGATTATTCATTAGGGCAAAATCATAAACAAGTCTGCATAAAAATCAGAACTACCGGTTTTGACGCATACTACTACCCCATACTTTCAGGATAATTTTTGCATAGCTAGGAAGCGACTGTCAGATTCAGATGATTTTTCTTGATATGGGCGAAACCCGAGCAATGTTTGCACAAAAGGTCATATTCGATGAAGTCATTTGGCCGTACTCCTCAATCGTGTAACTTGTCAAGGTGTTTAAGAATCATTCACTGAATAACAATTGACAGACCAAAACAACATGGCTCTCAAAGTGTGTCAACATCACCTCATCCATAACTATTGGAAAACACTCAATAACATTGCCAGATATCAGTAAGTTCATAAGAACGTTCAATTTTTCAGAACTGATACTGAGCACAATATTATTGACATGTGACGTGCTCTGAAAGAGTAAGCACAACCTAGATTATCGAATAAAAAAATTATCTTGGAAGCGGAGTAAAGAAGATATGAAGAATGCGGTAGTCTAACAATGTTTTAGCATTTAACAAATAAATTGAATGTCCTTGTCCGAAATGTGGGATTTTGAAAAACTTTGATGACTTCAAATTATCAAGCGAATTCTCAGGTTTGTAAAATTTCAGAATTCTAGATGTATTAGAAGTGAAAATTTCAGAGACTATTCTATTTTAACATTCATATTGACATATTAACAGACAACGAATACACAAAAACGGATCTTGTATCAAAGGCCATTCAGTCATGATTAGTCATGATATCAACCTTTGGTTTTACACATAAATTGTTTTCGGTAATAATCTAGAAAGGCAATGAATCAGTATAGAATTGCGTTTCAGATCGGAAGCAAACCATTTTACACGATATATTGGATAAAATTGAAAAGTCACACTGTGGATATCCGTTCGGAATGTTCCAGGAAATAGGTAGTTCCTCGAAGGAATTGAAATTTCTCCCGTTTTATTGTTCGATACAATCGAATGCGACAATCGTGAATGAAACAAGAAAATTTCCAGGAAATGCTCCCTGTTGGGGGCCAAATGTTCTTTATATGTGAATCAATCCCACGAAATTCAATCAGAAGAATTATTGAACATGAACAACTTCACCAATGATTGTTCGACACACTTCTTAGTTTTTTTTTTAATGAAAAAGTATTCATTCAAAGTTGAAATGGATTTTCCTCTTCGTTGAGAAATCAAATACGGCCATTTATATAATATACAGTGCTAGTCTCTAACTCGGAATAAATTCAGTAAATCGAAGACAGTGTTTTTTGCGAATATACTCGGACAAGTCGATTAGTACCTATTTTAAATTGCGCATTTTTTTATGCAAGAAAATGCTATAAAGCTTCTCCTAAATATGAGATATGCAGTCATCGATAACTTTTTCAAACGAGAATCCTAATTTTTCATGACTATACGAAAAGGGTATATTAAGTTACACATTACCAAATATAATAGTAAACTCTTATTCCTTGTCGTTAAAACGATACTTAACAAACATCAACATCAACTCAATGAACTAAAGGCATTATTCGTTTACCATTTTCCTTTGAACGAAAAAGTTATATAGAACTGGGTAAGGAGAACCGCATCGTATCGAGCGAATATTAGCGAGGATATTTTTTATTAATTTGTCGTTTGTTTGTTTGACGAAATGATAAACAAATCCCAATTGGTATTCCATTATCAAACTACCTGAATGATTTAGATGAGTTGTATCAGATTTCTTCATTTTCGAATTTGTTGTTAAATGACAAAGAATAAGAATTTGATATTCAGTACTCATGTTTAACTTGATATACCCTTTAAGAATAGTCATAAGAATTAGCATCTCCATGGATTTACAGGATATATCATTTCTATTCTTATTTCTTATTTTTATTGATCTGTCTGAGCATATATTTACAACGAAAAAACTGTCTTTGATTTACTGAATTCATGCCTTCATTCACCGGTGTATATACAGGATGTTTCTAAATTGGAGGTACAAACGTCAAACGGAGAGGGAAGATAGCTTAGGTACGTTTTAGAAAAAAGGCCCCATAAACATGGTATCGTAAACGTTTCCTTTTGAGATAAAAGGTGCTCAAGTTTGAATTTTTGGCTTGGTATCAAAACAAGTTTCTAAAACACATTCATTATTAGAAATCAGTAGTTTAATTTGATGTGTCAAAACTAACAATGAATTTCTTCATCAGAACTTACGTACTAACTGAATTTTCATGACAAGTTGGATTTTTCAGAGGATTTCGAGAATATCGTTCAAAAGTTTTTTTTTCAGTATCGGTAGCAGATACTGAAAAACTACCATAAACTTTGGTACAATAACAAAGCTTGTTTCTACATTTTTTCAAATTAACTGTGGCTCACCAAAAAAAAGGTCTGGGAGAATCAGGGGATAGTGTTCCAGTAAAAATATCACCCTGTAGATTTGTATGTTGTGAACTATCAATTGTAATATTCATGCCAAATTGCAGTTGAATATCTTGTGAAGTGTAGATACTATAAGAGACAATCTTGATGAACGTTCTAACTTCAACACCTTGTATCTCGAAATCGAATCGTTTGCTTCCTATATGTTTGAAATTCTTTTTCTTAAAATTACTCGAGGAATCTAATCTTTTCGTTTGTTTTTCCAATTTACGAACACCCATTCCGTTTAAAGCAGGATTATAATTTCAATAGAAAATTAAATTATTATTGACAATGTCGCAACTGAGAGTAATAATTAAATTTTTCTCCATATATATATATATATATATATATATATATATATATATATATATATATATATATGGAAATTGAAAGTTTCGAAATTTTTATTATAGACGCCTCAGATCTCCAGAATTTCAAAGTTAACCGGTGGGGTGGTTCAATTTCAGCCATAATATACAAAGTGTATCTGAGTGAAACCGAAAGAATGAAACAGGTGATTTTTTGACGAAAATTGAAGTGGGTATTTGGCAGGTATCAAATTTTTTGAAAAACCTCCCCCCGGAAAATTACACCCCTCCGATGAATTACAAAAATATTGTTTTTTTTTTATTTTTCCTGCATATTAAGCTACATGACATTGCACAAACCTGGTATCGGTATTATTGTTTTTATGATTGTTCTTGCAAAGCACAAACTACTACAGATGTACTGTAGATATTAAGGCTGAATACCCTCAAGTTTTTTTCTCGTAAATGCTTGAGTTTGCGAAAAAACTTGTAGAAATAAAAAAGTTAGTATGTATGTAAGTAGGATGCATTGTACTTTTCAGCCATGTTGTTTTAAAAACAAAACCTTAAAAAAAAGTTGTGAGAAAAACTATCTTAGAGGTTAACTATTTACTTTCTGAGCATACTTCAGGGTTGAAAAATTCCAACATGTGTAACTCCATTGATAAATGATATTTACCAACTTACTTGTCTCAAACTGAATACACAGCGCAAATAAAAGACAAAACAATTTTTTTTGATCTTCGGAAGGGTGTAACTTTTTCGGAGGGAGGTTTTTCAAAAAATTTTATACCAAATACCCACCTTAATTTTCACCACAGAATCACATTTTACATGTTTTCGGTGTTATTCGGATACACCTTGTATAAATTCGTCCTACATTATTTCCTACATATTCTACCAATACTTGTTACAGCCTATATTGATGAACATTTTCTAAGTTAAAAATTGTCCTACTTGGTAAAATGAACTAATTGTGGACTGAAAAATGTGACTCATACTGTCCAGTAAATCAAAAAATCATTCGGAAATACAAACAAACACGAATATCTTTCCAATATTGATAGTATTGCACAATAAAAACAAAAGGGAAATATTCGATTATTATTTATAGCAGGTGTGTCTCATGTACGATTATGTAAATTCAAAAAGAGGGCGAAAACGTGGATCGTGCAGGCTGAAGTAATATACTAAGGAACTCAGGAGATTTTGCTAGAATATTTGCAAAAAACACTCAGATAGCATGCTCTCATAATTTTTTTGAGTTGATTTACCATGACCTGGAACTATCAAGAATTTTCCAAAATCCGGGGATCTCTCCATAGATTCTCCATTTAGGTGATCATCCACTGAAAATTGTCATGTAAATTAATATCACTATGTAGACTATAAAATTATCCCGTTAAATTCAAAATGTGCAGGAAATAGCAGAAGTGTTCCTTTTCCATACACACTTATACAAATTATATCCATTAGACATATCGGTAACTTGGAGTGAGAAGATTGTTGAAAAACATGCATATCACACGACGAGAGAAAAATCTGAAATGGAATTTTTGAAATCTCACAAAACGAATCATTTCACTAGTTCCGTAGGCGAACCTTTTCCGTCGAGAGCTTTTTTAAATCATACAATTGGTTTAATCTACCTCCAACATTGTGGTGAAATGTTGAGGTTTTATAAGAAGACAGTGACACAATTGAAATGAAGAAATAGACTGAATAAATAAGAATTACATCATGCTTTGTGCTCCGTCCATAGGGCATGTCCATTAATCACGTGGTCTTTTTGCAAGCACCGTGAGGTTTTAGACTAACTCCGCTCCGTAGCCAATTTCACGTGTAATTTTTTTGGTACAAAGTATCTTACAAATTTTCAGAATACCTACCTAATTTCGGAAAATAATGCACTATGATGAAAATTTGTAGACCAACATAAAAGCCTCACGTGAAAAATGGAAAACCTTATTGGAATAAAAATATATGTAAAAACCATGCTTAAAAATTTTCAACAAATAAAAAGTCCAAGCTCAGATGGATAAGTCTCTTCAAAATAAGAAACATTGAACCTTTTTGAGCTTGCCTCTGAATTTGTTCTCAGCATTTCATCACCAAGCGGAAAATGTATATTTATATCATCACTAAAAGATATAAATTCATTTTTTGTAGTGTGAATCAGTAACCAATTGAAAAATTTTCTCTCAGAGTGTTCACTAGAATCTTTCGGCGAACTTACACCAATATTAGGCTTAAAACTTTTGAGGGGTTTCAAACAATCAACCTGCCTAACACTGTTAAGTTGCTCAATAAAATTAACTTAAAAAAAATCCATCAAATATAGATATATTCGATGGAATGTTTAAAATGTTACTACATTATTAAATTAAGGAGTTTCTGGATGACAAGGATTATTGTATAATAAGTTCCTGAAGGTTAACTTTTCTAATTTAATTTTGAGTTGTCCTATACATTGTGCATGTCTTGAGGGATCAATAAATATTATTATTACAATTTTTAACACCGATCTATTCAACTGAAATATTTTTATAGTAGTACGACTTCCAGTTGCACCGGAGACAGCATAGTCACATATTGCTTTGGCATAATGCTTAAAAAAAGTTCTTTTTTGAAATTTAATATTTTGTTTGTTTTTCCTGAGATTTACCTTACGTGGCCTAAAAAAAATATGGCCTTCTGAATACCAACATAAGAATAAACATGACTGTTTTTAAGATTCCTAAATGGTATAAGTCACTGTATTTCCAGCATTTAATACAAAAGAAATTTCTATTACAGTGAGTCAAGCCTTGTTCAATTAAATTTTACAAAAGGTGTTCAAAGTGGCCACCATGAGCCCTGATACATGCTCTTCACCTCTTAATAAATGATTGCTTTATTCTGCTTGCATGTCTCATAACAGTTGCTAAAAATTTCAAAAACAAGGTTTACATAAAACTATAGGTCTTGACTCACTGTATTAAGAATATCTTTTGTATTAAATGCTGTAAATACAGTGATTTTACCATTTCGGGACCTCAATGAAACTGATGGCATAATTTTTCTTACTTTGGCATTCTGGTAACTAACCATATTTTTTTACACCACGTTAGATTGAACTCTGGCAAAAAATATTCAAAACGGGATATTTGTTCAAGAAAAACTATGCATGTGCCCCAAAAATCATGAAAAACATTTGGTAGCGCAACTATCCTGAAATACTATCCAAAAAACAGATGGAAAAAATTCCTTCATTTGGAGTCTAGCCACCAAGAAATGGCAAGGGGGGATTTATTCTGAATTTCCGAAAATGTCGAATATCTCCAAAACCGAGGGACGAAATATAAAACATATTTTTTTGAACTGCCACAACGTACTGTACCCGAAGGTACCATATCATCCATTCAATAGGCCACACGCTGTAGCAGGTATAAGCTCAACGTACGCCACAAATTGGCTTTTGTGTCAATTCCTATGGTTTTTGATTTTGCATCCAGAATGCCAAAATTTCATCATATTTTTTTTAAATATGATGAGAAAAAGGAGGATTATATAAGCTGGAACTTCAATTATGTAGAAATTTTATTGTTATGATCAAAAAATTTCATAAACAATATGAAACAAAAGGTCTCAAACACTCGAAATTCACAATGTGAAAGCAGCATAGAAACAAAATGCACATACCAAATCATTGCAAAACTGGTTAACTATTTATGAGTAATGAAAAAATAATTCGGTAATAAAAGATTTCTATTCGTTCCATCACAATTTCTTTTTTCATAGTTTTTCGAAGAATTCAACCGTATGTTTTTCGTAGATATCTTAATTCGTCGAAAAATGTTGAATTTATAACTCGTGTAGAGCATAAAAGAAATTGTTTTCGAATAGTTCTTTCATGGCGCCATTTTATACTGATGGCTAGATGGCTATCCCATTTGAACTAACAAAATAGTATGGAATTCGTTCATCTATGAAATGTTTTAGTTGAATAGATCGAAGTGCACCTCATCAGTTGCCTCCCAAAATTTCTGGTTAACGGTTTATGTCAATTACCCGTATATGTTATTCATTTTGTCAGCTATTTCATAATACTTTCAACGAAGTATCTAGAAGATAAAGGAACTATACCTACACGCAGGCAGAATTCCAAGAGATAAACTGAAATGTGTGTAGCAATTTACTCTAGTAATATTTCATTCTCGAATACTTCGTTGTCAGTCGGTTTCCACGGGAAATGGGATTTTCTAGCCTGAGAATGACATCTCGCCATTTATAAAAAGTGAAGTAGATTTGCACATGGATTTGATGTTTGAATAGCATTGGGTGGCAAAATGGCCATTGATCGGAGGATATAAAACTGGCCATCAAAATCTGCAGGGAATTAACTTCCAACGAAAGTTATCGATAAACGTGGTATATTTATTCTTTACGATACATTTTAATGATCAATAAATTGAAGAAGCTTTTTCAAATTTCCCCATTTTAAGAGGTTCTTAGCGTTAAAATAATTTTTGTCCCTTTTGGATATGACGTTGAGTGGAACTAGCGAAATTGTTTCGTTTTTGGTTTCAATTCTCATGATCATTCTGTGCATTCTGACCTTTTTCTGCATCGTGCAGAGTAACCCATGTTGTGAAACCTTGTACATGTGTAGAGTATTGAGCTGTGGGAGATCACGAATGAGGATTATTTGATTTTTAAGTGAACCTATTATTCAAGGTCGGTACACAAATTTCTACATTAATTATTTCAGATTTGTACGCTAGGCTATAAGTTCAACAAAAAACCCCTTTTTATGTTAAAAAATCATAAAGTATGTTACAGTGAAAATTGAATAGAGATTTCTTTATTAGAACAAATATGATAATAGCTCTTACGTCTCTTGAGTCTTTGAAAATTTAAGAAATCATATCATTCTATCTCTCTGTATATATAGGGTGATTCTTCATCAGAAGATGCTCATACAATCAGGGTAGAGGAGGTGCTTTTTAAAAACCTTTATTTATTTTGTGAAAATCGTATAATCTGTTTTAAGTACATTTCACATTGTTTGTCAGAATGAAGTAGGTAAGTAAGTAAGTAAGGTATGTATCAAAAAGGAATAAGCGAGGGGTGAACCGGTCGTGAATTGTGGTGAACAAATTGTAGGAATTGTTTTGAATTGCCATGAATTGTCATGAATTGAATTGAATTGCCAGGAATTGTTGAGAATTGTCGTGAATTTTCAGGAATTGTTGTGAATTGTCATGAATTTTCGCGAAATGTTTGGAATTGTTATGAATTGCAAAGCAGTTTTTCAAATTATTATGCATCCACTGACATGTAATTTTTAGTTGTGCAACTTCCTAGTCTCATAAATGAGTAGCATCTATTCATTCATATGGGCATACCTAGTATACAGGGTCATTCTTTCTTAATCCCACCCAAAATCATACGAAAAACTACAGAATATATTTTCACGCAATTCATTTTCAGTGGGCTATCCGAGATGTCGTTGAAATCTGAAATATGTGAAATATACAGGGTGTTCCCGAATTCATGCGACAAAATTCAGGAGGTGATGGCTCATATGAAATTAAGATGGGTCTTTCTTGTAACAAAATTTTCTCAGCCCACCCCTTTGTGAGATATCACTCCTAAAAGGTGGTGACTAAAATTCAGGGAATCAATAGGGCCGCTAGTTCGAATCCTGCCCGGAGGTGTACTTTTTCAGAATTCAATAATTGTCTGTGTGCCGTTAACCTCTTTATTTATTATAACTCACAGTCATGAATTCTACTTCTTAATTTAAATTTCGCCTTATGATTTTTACTTCTGAAAACCATCAAAAAATGTCACATCAACTATATGCCTGTAATTCATCATTTTTGAAATATTCAACCAACAATAGGTATATCTAGTAGTAACTCTCAGTTCTAATTATTTATCTAATTTTCAAATAATTAAATAATGAATAATAGTAAAAGTCCGTAATTCTCATCTACACATCTCTGCAACTAGAAAATTGCAGAACTAAAGCTTTCGTGTCAGCGCATGGCCTAATAATTAAAATAACTCTTTGGAATTCATAACAATTCCACAAAACTCATAAGAATTTTCAAACAATTCTTGGATTGTTTGACAATTTATCGCAATTCACGGCAATCCACAAAATTTCCTGACAATTTACGACAATTAACAACATTTCCTGTCAATTCACGACCATTCTCAACAATTCCTGGCAGTTCACTTCTCCAGTTTCATATTGTTGAAATCAATTGCAAACATGTCAATGTTGTTTCATTATATTCGCCAATCAATCGTTGATTCCCCGATCTAGCTTCGTGAAATCGGACCTTAATCTGAATAAGTATACTTAGGATGATGTGAAAAAACTTCGATATTGCATATTTGAGACTCTGAAATATGAATTGTATTGAATTGTGTTGAATTGCCATGAATTGTATTGAATTGTGTTGAATTGGTATGAATTGTTTTGAATTTTCATGAATTGTCCGTGAATTGTCAGGAATTGCCATGAATTTTCTTGAATTGTGTGAATTGTTGGAATTGTCTGAATTGTTTTATATGTTATCATAGGAATTGCGTGAATTGTCTGAATTGTTGTGTACAACATTTTCATGACCGGTTCACCCCTCGGGAATAAGCAATTCTGAATTAACTTCGGTCTATTACAGTTTTTTCTGAAATTTCCAAAAAACAAAATTCCATTTTCATGAATTTCGATAGGAATTCACACAGGGTGTTTTATGTCCGTATTTTAGTTCAATCAAATTTCCCTGAGCCGATTCTGAATATATGAGGTTTCGCTGCTATGGCAGTCGATGAGGATATGCATACTAAAAATATTTGCCTAAAAATTGAATAGAATATTCCGAGTGCTTCGGAAGTAGGTAAGGCTTGTGGAAAATATTGACCAAATGAATAAGGTATCTTGTAGGTACAATATTTGTCCTCTACCCGAAGTTGAGCATTGTACACTTAACTTTGAAAAACCTCAAGTTATCGAAGAGGCTGTCGTCGCCCAGAAGTCCCAGTCCAAATTATAATTATTTGTGTTAGAATGTATCGAAGGGTTCATTCAAAAACAAGCCCATGTTAACCCAATGAAAAGAATCTTTGTCTCTTGTAGGGAGCTAAATATAACCAGTCAAGACACTAGATAAACCAGTCAAGACACTAGATGAACCGAGAATAATCGAAATAATCAATCGCAATGGAAGACCTGTTTCGAACTTATTATCATGAGAGCAGAATCACGAAGAGTATCCCGATCTATTGATATCTCATATCCTCCAAAACATATAATTGAAAATTCAAATATATGTATGTATATTTCTCCTTACCAAAGGTAATTGATAGCTGAAATAGAAATCGTACCTGAAAATTGTTATGAATTGAAAGTAGGTACACAAAGTGTACCATACCATAGCAGTTGGTATAGTAGATTCTTACGGCAGGCGTATACAAAATCTTTTATTTTATCGGCCCCAGTACTCACTGATCGACGGCCCAATTTATGGTGGGATTATTAATGAAGCAGATCTTCGGAAGGAACAGATCAATATATCCATCATTTCAGTTACTGGCGATAGAGTAAACCAGAGACAACTCTCTGGAGTTGTCAACTGTCTCTGGAGTAAACCATTCTAAAGGAGCCCATAGATTACTCTGACGTCACGTGGGACCACATCATAATGCGCATGATTTAAAAGTCGTACATACGATTTCTCGCGGAAGAGTTCGAATTGTTCTCACAGAACAGACCCATACCCATCTTGACTTACTTTATGATTGTTCTAACGTGTCGTGAGACGTACATTCCCACGTCACGACAGAACAATTTGAACGCTCCCGCGCAAAATCGTATGTTAGTGGGAGCGCTCACCAAAGTAGCGCTAGCACTGACATGGTACATACATGACAAAGGACAGAAGCGATTTATAATTTTCAGATATCGCACATCTGAGTGAAGTTTCAGTTATTATTTTGCATCGCCTTCGTCATGTATGTGCCATGTCAGTGTTACGCTACTTTGGTGGACAATCCCTTAGATTGTTTAATAATGCGCATTATGACGTGGGACCACGTTAAAATATGCATAATGTAAAAATGTGCTTGATTTAAAAATCAACAATTTTGATTTTGTGCGGAAGCGTTCAAATTGATCTAAAGTGACATGAGAACGCAAGTCTTTTGAAATCATGCGCATTATGATGTGGTCTCACTGTAGGCAGCTATCTACGGATAGAACATAGAAACGAAATTAAATTAAATTAATTGATTAAATGGTTTCTGAGGTTTCTCCTACTTCAGTAACTGAAACGACAGATAGATAGGTTAACTAAAAACGGCCGATGTATAAACCTAGGTACTATTTTGGTACTCTCAGATGATACAACCAAGAATGCTTGGAAGACATAAGTAGTACCAGGGAAAACCTTAATGAACTACGGATTGTGGGTGTGTCAGCTGCGGAAAGCGATACTATTTTTGTTAAAAATAATAACTGGTTCTCAAAGTTCCTTTTGTTTTCGATTATTCGGGTTATGACCTATTGAATTTGGGTTAGACATGAGATGAGAAGATTAAATGAACCATCACCCAGACCCAAGCGTTTTATACAGATTTGCTATTAAAAAGCAATCTGTTTTTTTTCTGACCTGGTACTGCTATATAAGACCCATTCCTCTTTAAATCTTTACTCCCAAGCTCCACAATTTGAACTTTTTTCTTCCTGGTTTTTGTTTTTCTCTTCTCTGGAAATTGAATCACATTTGCAATAGTTGAGGGCTTTCTGCCATTCGAAAGACAAATTTTTTTTTTCTGATTATCCTATGGAAGAACTGACAAAAAACTTATAATAGCTCAATGAAAAAGTCATGAGAAAATATTATTTTCATTATTAGGAAAAATAATAAATAATTTTTCTTTCTCCATCGCCTTTTTTCAAAAAAAACATACAATCAGAAAAAATACATTGTTTTTGTGATATGAAATTGTTCGCATATACATACCTACCGATTTCCTAAAAATCGAGTGGGAAAGGAAAAAGGGGAAGACGAGGTTATTTAGAGGGTTCGCAAAATTCTATAGTCGATTTTGGGAATGAATTTTCAAGTGAATAGGTGAATGCTTGCATATACCTACAGCTCTATCTGCATTTATATTGAAATTTAATTTTGAGTAATAATTATCAACAAGATGGATACATGATCATGATACACATGTACCTACATGAGACAAATACAGAAATACAAGAAATAATGAACGGAAGTCCATGTGTTCTTCACAGTTCTGTCCCAGAAAATCAAACTTGAAAACTATTATTAATTTTATGTTGATACGATCTTCAGAGATTGTTCAGAAGATGAAATGAATACATTCTTTCATTCAACCCATACCTCGTATCGGATCATTATACGAACTCAGTATATGTCCCTGCTCGAGAGTAACGCGCTACAGGGTGAGTCACAGCCTATTGATTAATTTTTGTAGAACTAAGCATAATTTTGAACTGAAAATTTGCATATTGCTATTTCAGACAATTAACTTTCTTCCTTTAATATTTGTAGAAATTTGCAACTTATGGTTATAACGGAAAAAACTTACTACTCTCTTACTTCAAATGGAACACCTATAGTACCTATATCTTCGCATCGTGAGATGGCTGATTCGATGGCAACTACAACAGTAGTTGCCATAGTTGGGTTCAAACTCAACGGTTTATTGGGAATCTCATGAAGAGCCACAGAGAAGACTCTTTACCATTTTAAATTTTCCATTAAGAAGTATTATATCGGACCTTAAATCTACAGAGTGTTCATGGAAAGATTCTAATGTTGGACAAATCGAATTTAGCAAAACTCAAGATTTTCAAATTGAACCTACAGTTGTTATTAAAAAAGGAGAGAGAATTGAATTGGTTAGATTAGATGAATATACCCTACACAGGAAATAGACACTTCCCGAGTTATCAAAGGAAAACATGAAATGAGGAAGAAGAGCATTTTGAACTATCGAACTACTTGATTTTTCTGTGACTTTCGGTAACTCCAAAAAAAAACTAAAATTCTATCTTTCCATAAATAACGTGCGTTCAAAAAAATTCGTCGTCAAGTAGGCTATGAAATTTTGAAGGCTGATGTTCGGTGGCTGAACGTATGTCTTTCCTTGAATTACTTCATCTTCCCAAAATGTAAACAATGATGACATTAACCTATATATCGTAATTTTGTACGGAAAGGCACTTTTCAGAAAAGGTTACCTGTAAATTTCACCCAACGTTCGAAAAGCATTTCTTTCATTGAGGAAGATGACAAGAATCCAAACAATCTGAGGCGGTTAGAAAAGTTGTTCGTAAAAATTTTAACCGTCCACTATTTTCATACGTAAGAGACATGAATCTTGAATTGATCGTGGTAGTATGTTTTTTTGTAAGAGGGTTCTAGTTACTTCAGTCATATGAATAGATCACAGTAAGATTCTCAATAATATGTTTATTAATTCTCTATAAATATTGAATTGATTCAGTCATTACAAAAAATCCATGACTAAACTAAAAGAACTGAATTACATGAAAATAGCTATTGGACAATTTATTAAAATTCAATTCAGATATAAAAAGGCATGATGCTTTCTCCTTCATAACGTTCTGCTATTGAAGTTCCATAAAAGAAAGTAGGTCCACATTTTGCCTTTGACTGATGCATACTGTCAGTATGCATCAGTTCAGTATGATACTGAACTCCAATTTTTCTCGGATGCTACAAGGTTAGGTAATCACAACCTTTTATCAGTTATCAGTTTCTGATAACGTCAATCTTTATGGAAACAAATGGATATCTTTTTTTCAAAATCGGGTGGCATATGCCAACGGATACTCCATCCACTTGAGATAAAATCTGAAGAGAGGTTTGTCGAGCTTCTGTCACCATGTTTTGATTATTACTGAACTCTAGAGTTTTCTTTTTTGGTATACCACTTCCTTTTTTGTTTGAACATACCTGTTTCGTCAAGACATCGCAAAACAGTACAATGGAAAAATTCATTCTTAATAATCAACAGCAACATAGGCTTCAATGAAGTCGCCGGAACAGAATATTTCCATTTTCCTTCAATTTTCTTTCCAATTTTGAAGTAGAATTCAATAGTAAAAGTCTTTCACACGTCCGTAAAAACCATCTTTATAATTTGCTGATAATTTTAATTCAACAACAACCCAAAGTGCTAAAATGACAGTTCACCTGGAAAATAGTAAAGCACGAGCTAAGAATTACGTTTAGACACGAAATATCGACGTTCAAAATTCCATAGCCTACTTGACGACGAATTTTTTTGAACGCACGTTAATTACGACATTTCATGAAATGTCGAAATTATTAACATCGAAATTTACTCTCTTTCTGTGGTTTCACTCACAACGTGTTCCGTTTCACTCCAGCCCTGTATCCTTCTTATTGTAGGCCTATGACAGCAACAGTACAAAAATATTTTCAAATTGCTGCTTTAAAACTGAAAAATTGAATGATGTGTACTATGTACTTAACTGAACAGTCCGGATCTACTTAAAATTACTTGAATTGGCTGAAATTTTCTAAGTTTCCTCTTTTTTTTTTGCAGGATGGCAAAAAGCAAGTAGGCGTCTTATTTATTATCAATCCCCAAGGTATTCCAGCTCTTCTCAACGCTGCCATTCACGATTCAGTCATCTATTTTATTCCGCCCCATTGATGCCATCAATTTCGCTGGAATTTTGATTTCATCACGTGCCATTACTTGACGTTAATTCTATTTCTTTGCCCATTCACGTCTCGACGAAAAGATTACATCGTTGGGAGTTCAACAAGTACGGTAATTAACAGAAAAGTTTCAAAAGGTTCAGTTAATTTGAAGTTCAGTTCGCAGGGCACATTGTCAAAGACTTCGAGATGATAAAGGATCATTTTGAAGAATCATATATTAATGAATTGGAAGCTGTATTGCGATATAATTTTCTTACACATCGCCAAAGTAATGAATTGGGACCTACATTAACATTTCCTTCATGATTTGATACCTTTTCCATTACGAAGGTAAATAATCACACAATTGAATGCTTTGAAAAAATAAATACATGAAGTAATGCGAAAGATCTCAGCAGGTAAGGTAAGGTTTTTTGTACTCAGCGCCTTACCCTCCAATAGTTGGGGAGCCCAAGATTCTTAATCGGGATTTACTCGAGTGTTTCGAAGGTTAGATGATAGAAAGACAAAAACGTTCTATGCTGTATTCACCTTCGAAGATGGGATAAGCGTCGGCAAGTTTTCAAACATGTATCAAAAATCGTCAGGTGTACATACTCGAGCCTGTCAGATTAAGATACTGTATATCGCCTACGTGTCTCTGATAATGAATTCATGTTAATCTGAAATTTTGTGTGGTGAGGTTGGCTGTACGGAAGAGGTGAAAAAATTTTTTTCGTACGTGTCAGATTCTCAGAGTATATGTTAATTGGACCCAAAGGAAGCTAATTTTCAAGTGTCACGAAAGGTCAGCGGTGCTTCGAAAATGCAGAAAATGAAATCGTTACATGTACATCCTCGAGCGTGACAGATTTTCATACAGATCTCTTATCTCGGTGTTGCAGACGTGTTGACCCATTAATCTGATACTAATCAGGGATAACAATGCTTTTTTTTAATATCTCCCTTCCTGTACCTTTTTTGTGTTTGTTATGAGAGTTGTAAATAATAAAACTCTATACAACTTTGGTCTGCAAAAATTAGGCTCATTACCCAATTATTAACATAAAATTCTTAATTGAATTTCAAAAATGTGCAATTACTAATTATACTAGCCGAATTTCATTCGAATATCTCGACCCGTTTCAGATCAATAAGTAAATAGTCCATAACATGTCGAATTCTCGGAAAATAAATCATTTGCGGACAAAAGCTACATGGCAAACTGTTTCTCTTCATGCAGCACCCCTTGAAATTCGTCGCAATTAATATCCAACACCCTGTATATTTTTCAATGTTCAAAGTTTTAAAGCCTACCCCTATCACTACATAATAATCAGAGACAAGGGACCCTTTCTCTATGATAATAATAATCATTGGTGAGGCTGAGGTACAGCAATTGAAGAAAATTTTAACGAAATAATGGATTCCTTGTAGTAGTGCAAGACGAAGTCTTTTGTAAGATATTGTTTTTCTGTTGTTAATCCTATACATTCCATTTCAAATGGAAAGGATTTTTTTAATTCACCTATTATCACACTTGAAGTCAACATCAGGACCTTATGAAACCTAGATTGTAAAGCTGTATAACTGTATAGTAGTGTATAGCTACTTTCAAAAAGATGTTAAGGAGACCAGACTTAAGTACTTTGGGGAATGTTTTTGGAGATCTATTCATTAGTTGTCTGATAAACAAGAGTGTCCTAAATTTTGTGATCTCATACCATGTGACTCTTTTGTTTGTGGTATTATTTGAAAACCGTATTTTTTTTAAAATCTAGCATTATAAATGATTTCAAAGATCCCTACATTCTAATTTAATATTCATGTTTGGTGAAGTACCATAAAATATGTGTTAAGCGCTAATAATAAGATGAAACTACTTGAGAGTTTACGTAGAAAAATTTTTTTGGTTGGTTTTCTCCAGGTTTTAATAAAATGATATGCATACGATTTTCTTAGAGAAATTTAGTTGAAGTACGAAATGCGAATCAAAATATATTAACTTCTGAAATGGAATCAAAATTTCCTTTTGCTTTAGTGTTGAAGGTTGATAGATTGATCCGTTTACCATGTAACATTCTTTTTGAAAAATAGATGGAGATTTTTTGAATAAGTTATTTGTCAGTTCTTAATAAAAAATTATAATTCCATATTTATACAATTTATCTGTGTTAATAATGAGTTTGTAACTCACTTCGACATGACGAATGATTTCTTCCAATCTCGGTGAAAGATCTCATGATTGGCAATACATGGTCTTTTCTTTGATGCTGATGCCTGTGCCTCTTGAGTAATGCATCCTTAACCTGCATTTTCTTATCAGATGCTAATGAATTATTGTTGACCATATGATCCAGCACTAAATCTGCAATCTGTTCTAGAGAATTCGCATCCATATCTAAAATGACTGTTCCATTCAGAATCAAACTTCGAAGTTCGAAGAGGGAATGAAGAGATAGTGTACCAACGTGGGGCTTGGACCATCTATTTCCACCTATAAAAAATGAATCATATGTTAAAACCTGGAGGAAAATACATAGGTATGTAGGTATAGTCTCTGAGTATCAAATAGGTGTGGGTTATACTCAATGGTGAGATGAATCTATCTCATAGATATAAGAAGTAAGGTAAAAATCAATCTTGTCAGAAACCTCTTATGAAGGTTTACTTCGTTAATAAATATCGCTATTTAGAAAGGGGTATTAACATGGAGAGATAAAAAATTTGATGCCATTTCACAATCTACTTCTATTATATTGCCACTGATTAAAATTGAAACTATTTTGTTGTTCGAAATATTATTTTCGTAAGTCGAATATAATTACAGCTCTGTGTCAATCAGGAATCAAAGCAGGTAAAGAGCACATGCGTATTTTGCCTAATACGGTGATGACAGCTTTAAGAGTTATACAGGGTGTTTCGAGAGCAGTTGACCATAGCAAATTGGTAAACGCAGGTCATCTAGGCCTTTCACACCTTTCAGAGAAGTTACTTGATTTTTACCCAAAAGCCATTAGTTTACAATATTCGGTGATTTAAGGATTTCGGCATAAGATTTCGATATCCATATCTTGAGAATGAGAGATCCGATTTTGATTAAATTTTTTGGGCTCGTTTACTTCAAATAACCCATTTCTTTGGCCCTTGCAATTTATAATCTATTATGGTAGTTCTCAGAATATTGATATTTGTCTTTTTGAAATATCTAATTTATATTTTCGAGATCAGTTGAGAAATTTTAGATTTCAGAATAAAAATAACCTATTTTCCGAATTAAATTCAATTTTCACATCGCATGGCACACTTGTTTCGAAATAGAAGCAGACGAACGAAACCATTTTTCAGATTACCTACTGTTTTCAATTACCTATATCAATGCCATCTTATGAGATTTTTGATATCAGAAACCCTCTTCTTAAAAATATATTTGAAACTTTTGAAATTTAAAACTATAAAATCTTAAGCAGAATGAAAATATCCTTTTACGGATTCAATTCATAAAATGAATACCTATTATTTAATGTGCAAAAGAACAATATGTTCTGAATTAGATAAAATTAAATGACAACTTCCACAAAATATTTTAATAATTTCCCAACAATTGTTTCGCTAACACTGTAGCTTCATCAGGTTATTACAAAAACATTTTACACTTTGTAATAACCTGATGAAGCTACAGTGTTAGCGTTGTCGTTTAATTTTATTTAATTCAAAATGAACTTCCATCAAGTAAAGACCGAATCAATAAAATAATATTTTCACAGAAATTATATATTATATTATAAGAGAAACAGATTCTGCCAAAAATTTGATAATTTCGAAAGAATGCACATTTCGATAATACACTTTTCAAATATATTTTTAGGTGGCACACTTTAACACTTGGTGTATGTTGTACATGACAGTTATTCAAGAAGTTGTTGCCTTTCAAACAGTTAGGTAACTGATTATTCATGTTCTGATAGTGGAAACTTTGGAAGCTCAACTATTAATTCGTAATTGAATTACAGTTTCGCACAACACATATCCTATGTCGCATCAACCCGATGTTGTAGGTGGGAAGATGATTCATGGAACTCGACGATAATTTGGATTCAACAGAGATCCCCCAGTTTCACTTTGAGGTATTGAGTAGAATTTGGAATTACGTTTCATAGACACTTGATTAACAGTCTATAAAAACTGTTCTGGGATATTTGAAACATCGACACAATACCTACTGTTCTCGGTAGTTATTGGAAACGGATATTGGAACTATTAATTTTTGAATAATAATTATTATAATCAAGACTTACGAAGGCGTAGAAGTACGAAGACGTAGAAGGGCCAAGAAATTATTTTATTTACAATCCCGACTTATAAGTCGGGATCTCGAGATCCCGAGATAAAAGTCGGGATTATATCCTATAACTTTCGGATTCAACTTAGTCATATCGTGATCGAGTTACAATAATAATAGCTATTATATGAGACTTGAATATAACGATTCTTTGGAAAAATGAAAAAATACAACTAATGAAGTCGTATAATGAGTCATGTAATTTTAATTACATTGCAATTGATTGAATTATTTTCTCCGAGAAAACGTAGTTTGAGTACTTATGCACTGTTTTATTGTGAGAATCTGTCCTACATACAGATATTCTGTATAGCAATTTCATAAAGAAATTGGCGACTTTCTTTGGAGATGAGCAGTATTGGAATAATAACAGGGTTTCGTTATTTAAATGTTGACTATTAAGTCGATTCATGCAATACGTAATCATGATAGGTTTTTCAAACAGTTGGCAGATAAGTTAGCTGTGTTTGGTTCTTTCAAAAGCCACGTTCGGAAAAATATTCGTTTAGATATTATGAAAAATACAGTTTGTATCTATGCTGAATTCAAGTATTATGTGAGTTTAATTATAGATAGAGATCAAACCCTGGAGGATTGAATCAGGTATTCAAACCCAAAATAATAATTAAACCATGCGTAGAGACATATTATTCTTCTCTGTGATTCAGCCTACTCAATCATTCAAAATTCACATACGAATTACATTTTCATAATATCTGAACGAATCTGAGGGCGATGTATTTCTGAAACGGGAAAAAAATGGCGATTCTTTCTAGGTCATTTTAAACGACTGTTTCCATAAGAAAAAAAACTTTAGGTTACAGCTCAGCAAAAATACCTATTGTAAAAAATCATAATACGTCACTCTTTTGCTATCAAAAAAGTGTCTTTATAATGTTTTAATTTTAACATCAACATCCTAGCACAAACAGGAACGGAGATAATGACCAAAGTTGAAATCACCCAAATTTCAATTCCTATAACTCTAAAACAAAAAAAGATGGAGAAATACAGTTGATGGCATTATCAGTTTCTCGAAAAAAGACGACATTAATGGCACATTCATTTTCCTCTATCTCGTTGCGTAAAAAAGTTGTAGTTCAGGTTCATTCATTCATTTTGCCCACCCCGTACATGGTACTAATACCTAAAAAAAAACTCGTAAAATAATCATAACCAAAACTACAGCAACCTACGACGGAAAACTAGGAAATTCAGATTCTTCCTCTTAAACAAATCCACACTATTTTTATATCAATGAATCTGGCAGGCCATGAATGGCTAAGGTCCACCGCCTCCGACCCATCTATTTGGAGAGAAGGATCTACAATGATGGAAATATCCCAATCAACCCTACAATTTCTTTCTTCAACATTCAAAAATGATTTTTCATATGAGACTTGGTTTTATCATAAACATTTCTAGCAAGATGTTCTTCTTTGCAATACCATCTATAATTTTCGCCTACGAGTCTATACAGATATAGCATTTGTTTTAGCATATTTTATTTTTTATAATTTTCGCAGACTGATTTTTCCTGCAAACCTGGATATGGCATGAACAGTTTTCGCTAAAATATTCTGACTCGGAAGTCACGGAAAATATCTTTTCCTCAATTTTGCATATTTCTTCCTTCCTTTTATTTCCTTTTATCAATATTATGGAAAGCGAAGTTCTAGGACACTTTTTGGTAGGACTGGGAACAAAAATCAGCTGTATGTTGTGACATCCATTTTATTCTGGAACCATATTCTCTGCCTTATATTCGAACCCACTTCTCCTACAAGATACTGCACGGTCACATTTACCCAGAATTACGTTAGCTCATTTCGAAGAGAATCAAGACTTTTTATCGAGTTGGCACCCTAGATCTCCCAATCTTTCACCCATAGAACACATATGAGACATTAATGGAAAAAGATTTTCAGTTCACCCCATCCTTTACAGACTCGAGCAGCACTTCGACATGTTGCCTGAAATGGGATATCTAAAGAGAAAATCATCGTGTTAGTAGGAGTATACCCTGACGTGCTTCTGAGTGCATAAGACTTGGTAAAGTTTCAACACAATTATTTTTTTTTTTGGTTAAATTTTTCTCAAACTTTGATCAATTAATGACCTAACCCTAAGACATGTATAAGAAAAATTGTGTTGATACTTTCATTGTTCTGTTTTCCATGATACTTAGTATACATATTTTGTATGAAATCTGGTAGCTTCAATTGAATTTTTTATGTACACAAAAATCAGTTCTGAAACCAGAACATAACAATTCTGAATAAAATCAGTTGCAATTTCGAATCAATAAATGGACATTTGTAAGTTATAATTTGATTCAAGAATGATATTCTGAATTGTTAAAAATTGAGCGATCTGATCTTTATCTAGTCGACGCTCCTGGCTAGCTCTGGTGGCCACGTTTAGTACCTACCCCAATTCTGCTTTGCGCTAATTGAACGAAGCAGCAGTCCAACTCTCAGTGTTTTTCAGAAGCGAAAAACTACACATATACACATTTTTCTTATCATTCTCTTTGTTAACTCCGTGGAATTCACTTAGTATTGTTCACATTTAGATTTGTAACACCTCTTTCATTGTTCATCTCATCAAATTCATATTATTTCAAGTCTTCTCAGTCAATTCTGGTGCTAATTTGTTCAACTCATAAGGTAATGTACGTACATTCTTCTCAAAATTATTGATTTAACCATTTTCATGATCTTTCCATTGCCTCCTCAGGAATATGTATTTTAGTATTTATAAGCAGTCTGTCTCTATAAGTGTTGTATTTGTTGATAAATTTTTGCACTCTTCAAGACCAACGTAATGTACGAGTATATTAATTATACCATTCTTGCTCTTCTCAGATTAATTATGATTGTTCTTCTCATTTATTTAATTATTCTTGATCTTCTTATTTAATATTTAATTATAATATTCTTGCCATTCTCATATTAATTCTAATATTCTAGTACTTCTCAGATCAATTAATTTTACATTCTTATTTAACTTAAGATTCATGCTCATAGTTGAATCATAATCAACTCACATTTAATATATTGATCTCTCATTGATGATTAGACTTAGACAATGTAGTTTCACCTCTTTGCCCATTTCACCAAATTTTTTGTTTTTCTGATAGAAGAAAGAGGCTCTAGCAATCAATTTTCATTGATTGCTCTGTCACTGTAAACGGTGAGTTAATATTGAATTTATAGAACTTCTCAAAGTATTACGGCAAGTTTCATAATCAAACCTGAAGTCCCTTTTATTTTAAAGGTTTCTTTAAACCTACTAAAAATGACAGTAAAGAAAGGTTCAAACTCAAAGTGACAAATTCGATTATGAAACTGGACTGGACTGGTCTGACCTCAAGTGACTGAACTTCTCATTCGAACTGCTTTGGATTATCTCTGCTTTTAGTTGAATAATATCTCTCTGAGTATATTTATAGATGCTGTTAAAATTTGTTTTTATTACTGTATTAGCTTCAGGCAGGTATTGATCACTCATTGATGATCAGACTTAGACAATGTAGTTTCACCTCTTGGCCTATGTCACTGTTACAATTCGGTCATCTCATTAAAATGCATTATTCTAACCTTCCTGTTTTTTTGATAGAATAAAGAGGCTCCCGCAATCAATTTTCATTGATTGCTCTGTCACTGTAAACAGTGTGTTAATTTTGAATTTATTGAACTTCTCAGAGTGTAAGTCTTACCTCAAGTGACTAAACTTCTCATTTGAACTGCACTGGATTATCTCTGCTTTTAGTTGAATAATATCTCTCTGAGTCTATAGATGTTGTTAATATTTGTTTTTTATTATTAGCTTCATGCAGGTAACTTTTTCATTTTGTGATTGTGAACGATATATGTACAATAAATGTTTTTATACTATCTGCAACTCAATTATCTTGTCATATAGTCGACTACTATCTTTTTACAAAATCATAACACCCCCGATTGTGAATATGAATTCATTATTGGTTGAAAACGGATCCATATGGATCCGTCCTGCGCTGATTTCTCGACTGATACATGGTGTAAGACTCCTGTTCTGATTTTTCGATGCTGGACATCCTATATGAAGACAGATCGGCTTCTCTGCCAGACGCATATTATTTATAGTGACGTGTAATAAAAACATCTAAACGCTGCGAGTCTGTTCTTGGCGCAACAACTGAATTACTCCCTAGATATGTATTCTGCTCCTATTCTGGACACGTATTGTTATAAGTTCGTCCCCTGCGAAGAAAATCAGAAGTATAAAAACCGGAGGTATACGAACCGTAGATGCTGAATTTTCATGAGGGCAGAATGCCCACAGGGATGTTCTTTTATTAAGAGATCCTGAAGGTGGGTACTGACTTGAACATACTTACACACAAGGCCAAGAAATCTTGCAATGAAAGTTTTTTGTTCGTTGTGCATTTCTTCAAGGCTTTCAGCTTTTCTAAAAGTTCCATTGATTCATCTGACATCCAGTGGTTCTGTCTATGTGATTTTTCTCTGGAATTTGTTGAGTCGGTTTCATTGAGAATATAACTACTGTTTTGTATCAATCCAAGTTTCTTCTGGATCTCCTATCTCTTTCGGTTTTTTGCTATTTTTTAAAGATAATTTTAAATTGGGCTAGATCTTTTGTTATTATTCTGTCTGTGTGCATTGTTTTTTTTTCAAGAACTTTATTCTGAAGTTATTTCTAGGGGTTTGTGATCGGGACTGTTCATTTTTTTTGTCTTTTTGTAGATTTATTCCCGGTAACGGGATACACCAATGAATGAATGAGTGATCGGGACCACATTCAGCACTTAGTTTGGTTTCGACATCCTTAAGAGGAGTTTATACGAGAGACATTCTCGCCATCCGTATAAGGCGTAAAGGGGAAAAGACTTCCAGAATGTGGGGTTCTGCCACAACACTTGAATGATAAGTAGAAGTTACGAATATTACAATAGTTTCCACTTTCGTCGGCAGCACTTAACTAACGTCTTTTTTCAGTTTAGCGAGGATATGAATTGTAGCCAATGGCGAGACTTTTCGAGACATTTTTTCATGTGGAAATTCATAGAATAGATAATTTCACCTCGGAAAGTCAATGACATGAATGAATATTTATTCTTCAACGTTGCCATGGCAGTGCCAGTGCGGAACCAGACAATTGTCTGGTGGGATATTTATAAATAGAATACGAATGCGGTACCTTTGATGTTTTTTTTATTGCCGTTGGAGTTTGAGTTAACGTGTGAATATGCGATAAAAGTTAAATTGTGGATATTGTTGTGGTTGGGGATTGAATAGAATTTTCATTCCATACTTTGAATTTCTACATATAACGTTAGATACTTTTTTTCTGAACAAGCTCAAAATGCCGCCCCTTGAATACTTGCACTCTAGTCCTCTTACCTCCTAGCGACGGCCCTACATTCATTAAGTTAATGTTCTAGCACAAAAGTTGAATTTATTCTTTATAACTTAACGACACTGCTGACGAACCCAGTTCTGTCAGTTGAGCTTGGCATTAACACCCAATACGTCATTACTCTTCCAATCGGCTTCGAACAGAATTGTGCCTCCTTTCTATATCTCCCTGATTGAAGCAATATCAAGAACGATATCTGGATAACAAGATAAAGAAAAACCTCAGCACGAGAATATGCAATAAGTTATTATTTATCTCCTGGTCGGTTTATTAACAGTCCAGGAGTAGATACCCTGAACCAATCAAAAAGATATTCAGTTAGGTTAGGTTTGGTGAAAATCAAAAATGCTGAATGAAAAAAGAGATTAGGTTTAGTGGGAATTCGAATTCAAGAGATTGAGTGAAGTCTCCAACAGTGTTCCTTTACGAGAGTTTCATCTAAAAAAGATTTTCTCCTTAAAAAAAGAAACGTTCGTCTTTGGTTTATCAACTACAAAATGCTCTGGACCGTATACATTTGCACGCTCTGGATGGGGATCAGAGTGATCCAAGAGTTGTTTGTCTTTGCTACGTAGAAAATTCATAAAAGAAAAAGTTCCTAGGCGAGGAACGGTGAGCTCATTGCTGCAGCCTCAGAAATAATTAGATTTTTATTGACGTTGCAGTTTTCTTTGAAGCAGGTATCGTTCAAGCACTCTATGAAAGAATCTAATCTCATCTCATTAATCCTGAAATTAGAATAAATGAAATTGATGCAATCGAAAGATGTTTCGAAGAAAATGCACTGGGGATCGGTTCCATTTTACATTTGCTACATGAAAAATTGCCGAAAGAGGCAATTTCCTCGACGCCTTCGCACTGCTTTTTTCAATTTCCGACTTACACAGCAACGCCAAATTTGTCGAACTGTTGCAAAACGTGAACAGAGGAAACATTTTTTCAGGATATTATTCGTTAAAGCTGCTGTTACTCACGAGCGGACGTTATTTTTCAATAACATACCTACCCATGATTTCCACCTTTTTCTCTACGGAATACACAATTTTGAATGGGGTAGAAATTAGTTTGTAACTGTTTCGACACGATTTTTACTTCTCTTCTTTCTTTCTTAAGAATCGAACAAAGTGTAGATTGACAGAGTTATTAGGTGGAGATATTTCTTTAAATCACTGCACCGTTTCGTATAAATATTTCAACAGTAGATTCTTGAGCTAAAAATAAACACTTTTTGCCTTTACCATTTTTTCCGAATCGTCTCGGTTTAAAAGAAACAGGCTGTTGAAAAACCATAAAAAAGTGTTATTTTAGTTCTATCTCACGAACGTTTATGTCAAATGAAATGAATTTCGGAATATAGATTTTCATTCACTTTTTCGAATACAAAATATCACCTGCTTTTTCCAGTTTTCTCATTACGACCATTACGTACCATAAAAATAGCAAAAATTCAAAGAACCCAACTCTTGACGCTACTACCTATTGAATATTTTACGATTTGTAAAATAAATGTATACTTTATATTTTCTCGTATAATGCGCCGTTTTCGAGTAATTTGATGTTAAAAGATAAAAAAAGATAAAAATAAAAAAGTATGTGTGAAATTTGAAAAATTTGGTACTTTGGCTGAATAAAACTATGTTCAAAAGATCCACATATATGCAATGTCACAGATTTAGCTAGTTATTCTGACGGTAATTTTGTTCTTCAGGGGTGGCACAGCTCATCATGAAAACTCAAAATGGCCATATCTTTTTATCGGCGCGGATTCGAAAAAAATGGTATAAAAAAAAAGTGTTTTTTGCGACTTCAAGAATCTACTGTTCAAATATTTCTACGAGTCAAAGACTCACCACGTATGCGCTGGCCTCCACAAAACTACGATTGCCCAACTGTTTCTCAACTTCTCAACTGTTTCTTTTCATTGAACGATTTTATTCGAGAATGAATAGAAAAAGTAGTATATGGTGATAAATAAACGAATGTAGCTATAATATGGGTCACAATTTGAAAATTTGATGCGATAATGATATTCTGCAAGCTCATCGTTCAATCATTGATTGAAAACAATCGATACGGATCTGTTACTGACGCGATTGATATTTTGTCTGAAGTCTGAAAAACCAGGCAATATTAAGTCATTCTAGGGAGCTTTTATATGATAAAAGGTTCTATATCTCAATGAGATCCAGAAGCTCTTTCAGTAGGTTTCGATTTTGGTTCTCATATACATTTATATATACAGGGTGAGTCTTTGAATCTTGAAAATATTTCAACAGTAGATTCTTGAGGTCAAAAGAAACACTTTTTTCCTGTAGCATTTTTCCGATTCGGCACTAAGGAAAAGATATAGCCAGTTTTTATAATGACCTATGCCACCCTTGGAAAAACAAAATGACCTTCAGAATAACTAGCCAAATCTGTGACACTACACATCTTTGCTGTGAATCTTTAAAACAGAGTTGCATTCAGTCAAAGTACCCAATTTTTCGAATTTCACCAATATTTTTTATTTTTGAACATCAAATTACTCGAAAACGTTGCATTATAATTATACGAGAATATATGAGGAATATTTTTATTTTACAAAACGTTCAAATATTCATTAGATGACGTCCAACTTAGTTTCAAGAGTTGGGTTCTTTGAATTTTTGGTATTTTTATGGTACGTAATGGTCATAATGAAAAAACTGGAAGACGTGAGTGATATCTTGTATTCGAAAAAGATTCATCCAATAATGAAAAAATATATTCCGAAATTCATTTCATTCGATAAAACCGTTCGTGAGATAGAACTGATAATACATTTTTTTATGGTTTTTCAACAACCAGTGTTTTCAAATCGAGCCGATTCGACAAAAATAGTACAGGAAGAAAGTTTTTCTGTTGACCTCAAGAATTCACTCTTATACTGTTAAAATATTTGTACGAATCAAAGACTCACCCTGTATATTCTTCCAGCTACTCAGTTTCCTACCCCATATGGTGATGTTAAGAAAAAATATAATAATATAATAATACTATGAAAGAAAAGTGTCTTACCTTCTTCTACATCTTCTTCGAATTTTATCCATCTAGCTGTTTCTTTCCATTCCATTTCTTCGCCATCGGTGACCAGTTCCTCCATTTCGGAGAACAATGGATGACTTTCATGTTTCCCATCATCTATATCTTCTCCCAGAATGAACTGAACTCTTTGTGATGGTGGCGTGACTGAAATAAAGCAGAATTAAATAAGGTCCAAACTAGTGGAAGTAGAGTAACGTGTAAAGTGGTTCATATGAAACTCATTGTAATGAAAATAAACTCACTCTTCATGAGTAAAAAATGACGATAGTTTTAATTTCATATTCGGTCGAAAAGGTATCTTAATTAAAAGCATCAGTGTTGATGATTACAATGTTATGTTCTTTTTATGAGTTGGCACCACTGTCCTTCATTACTGTCCCTCAAATTGACGCAATCTGCTAATTATCTCGTTGAATATAACAGATAACATTAGAACTGGGTAGCTGGAATTGCAGATGCACACTTATAATTGGCACAATCCGCACTGTGACAGAAACAAGGGGGATAAAACGAACAAGCTGAGCATTTTTATATAAAACACACCCTGATTTCGAATTCTGAATAATAATATAATAATAATAATAATATCTTTATTCCACTGAATATACAGTGACGTTAGCAACTTGAAAAGTTTTATAGTGAACAGAAAAAAGAGTAAAAAACAAGTGAACAATAAAGTCAAAAATACAAATACTCAAATACATGTAAAACAAAAAATTATAGGACCCTCATTGCCGAGACGAACTCACTCACGCTATAATAAGAGCCATTGGCGAGAATCGATCTCAGTTCACGCCTGAACTCCGAAGGACGTTTTTCAATTAAATACATCGGTAGAACATCATATATCTGAATACCCGATATCATCGGAGATTTCTCATGAAATGCATGGTTCAAGCCCGAGTGGTAGAATCTTCGACAACCGCGAGTATCATACGAATGGTGGTCACAGAGTCTAGGAATCCTGAATCTCATGTCATGAATATAAATCATGAGGTGGTAAACATACATGGATGGAAGTGTCAGGAGTCCACGGGAACGAAAGTACTCCCTACACGAGGTTTGGGGATCGAGCCCAAACAACGCGCGAATAATACGCTTCTGCAAAATAAATGTTCGGTGAGATCCCGCAGCGCGCCCCCAAACCAGCAGACTATACGCAGTACTGAGGCGATGTTTGAGTGATAGAAAGTCAGAGCACAACGAAAGCCAACATGTCTTTTTAGATGACATAGGGTATAGAAACATCTATTCAACCTAGCGCAAACGTTGTCGATCTCAGATGTCCAGCGCAAATGTTTGTCAAAAACGCAGCCAAGAAGCATCACCTGATCTGACAGCCTTAGAACAGCACCTCCGAAAACAAGACGAGGTTGGCAAGGCTCCCTATAAGGGCTGTGAAACTCGATACAAACAGTCTTTTCATTATTTATAATCAAATGGTTGTTATCGCACCACTTTGAGAACTGGTCGAGCACAGCGTCGCACTTCTCCTTCAATACTTTGGGGGACGGATCACTCACCACAACACCAGTGTCATCAGCATAGAGAAATACCTCTCCATCAAGTATGTATTCAGGTAGATCGTTAATGAATAGGAGGAATAGCAACGGTCCCAATGAACTTCCCTGTGGGACTCCGAATAAAATGTCAAATTCCCTTGAAATAGAATCCTCAACCCTTACGCCAAATCGCCTATTGCGCAAGAAGGATATGAGCCAATCATTCAGCTTGCCGCGAATTCCCAAGCGATACAATTTTCTCGAAAGAAACAGCGGATTAACACAATGGAATGCCCTACGCAAGTCGAAACTAATCATTGTGACATAATGACCGTCATCCAGCCTTTTGGAGATGGACTGCACCATACTACAGATGGCAGTTGTAGTGGATCGGCCAGCGCGGAAACCATGCTGACACTCGGTGAACAAACCGTGACCCTCAATGAAATCAACCAATCGTGTATAAACTGTCTTTTCAAAAATCTTAGAGAAAACACTCAGCATAGTGATTGGTCTATAATTATCAACTAAGCCACGATCACCCTTTTTAAAGATCGGGACGGTCAAACCCATTTTCAACGTGTCAGGAAATGATCCGTTCGAAACAGAAAAGTTTATTGTATCTGCCAAAATGTCGCAGATATACGGGGCAGATTGTTTCACAACTCGAGCTGGAATGTCGTCCCAGCCTGCTGTTGAACGATTTGGTAATGATGCTATTATACGTTCAACTTCCTCTGGAGTAACGGGATGGAAAAACATAGAATTTGAGATGTTTTTGGGCGTGGTGGAGCACTCAACCGAAAGAGAAGCTGGAGGGAAACGACCAGTAATAAGTCCCTGGGCAGCCGAACTGAAATATCGACCAAAGAGGTCGTACAATATTTTAGCATCCGATATTTCCCGATCACCCTCGTACAATACGACGAAATACCCTCCTAAATGTGTGTTGATGGGGTAGCGTTGTTTCGTCCTTGAACGTGACAACTTGAACATAGTGATCTGAAAAACCTGCATGATAATTCAAAACATTTACGATCTGGGGCCTATCATTTCCACATATTACATAGTCAACGCTACTTTTGGATG
The DNA here is from genome assembly GCF_907165205.1 of Coccinella septempunctata. Classification (NCBI taxonomy): domain Eukaryota; kingdom Metazoa; phylum Arthropoda; class Insecta; order Coleoptera; family Coccinellidae; genus Coccinella; species Coccinella septempunctata. The sequence continues at coordinate 24,995,766 of NC_058192.1, forward strand.
TTCTGCCGTTGCAGTCGGTAAAAACTCTGCTGTAGGAGGAGATTAGTGAACGCAAACTAAAATTTCCCAAGATAGAAAAGAAAGATCTCGTTGGCGCGGCGTCTGGTGAACACTCATCTATATTGAAGTCACCGCAAATGAAAACATTGTCAAAATTAACAGTGGAATCATTAACAGCCAGTGTCATGATTAATTTGAAGGTTTTTTCAGTTCTATTAGAAAGAAGAACTAAAGAAAGATACCAAATTAAATCTATTTTAAAATTGATAATGAAACGATACTTCCTGTTGTTACTTAACAACATGGCGTCTCGTCAAAAATTTAAGGATTCACGAACTGTTCATTCATTTTCAATACTATCCTAAAATCTTGGTTGATGAAATTTGAGATATCATAAACATAATTCTTTCAGAACTGTAATCACTTGGATCTTTTGTTTCATAAACGCTATTTTTTCAACACTTTAAGGGACCGTCAATGGAGTCAATGTTATTGACTAATCCGACGACCTCCTTAGGAACCATTACTATCACCTTGTGAGGATCCAGGTCTGGCTTTTTCATATGTTCTTAGTACCTACTTAGTTATAATTTCCACATTACTTCGGTGTTGTTGAAATGTCACCCGAGATATAAAACATTATCCTTCGTCTGTATGCCACTGACACAAATTATTTTTTTTAAATCTGTTCTTGCTGCACATGGTGTTCAGTGTTTGGCAAAATACTTGGAGAGTTTTTTATGCTGTGTGGATTGTTTGCTTAATTTTATCTAAACACACAGTTTTGTTGAGCGTTTCAATTTCGGAGAATCTATAAAAGTAATTCAGAGGCGTTCGAATTGGAGTTGTGTGAAATTAACATTTATTCTTCATTTGTAAGATTTCACTTGTGAGTTTTTTCCTGATGTTCCTTCAGTAAAAAACCAAAATTATCTAATAGGATTTATGTCCGGGGATCTAGGAGGAAATTCACTAAGATTATAGGATTCTGCTTTTGACGACATTCGTGCATTAATTATGCCTGCTAACGTCTTGCACCGCCGCTCATAAAAACAAAATACGCACCCTTTAAAAATGTATAGGTAGCTCTGAAAGAACTGAAACTATAGAAAAATTTACTTGTTTTTATATGCCCCCCATGCACGCCAATGTAGTTGATCGTTTCCATTATAGATTATAGATTAGACGGTTTCTGCTTATTTTATATAAAAAAGGGGGAAATTTACGATAAAAACAGAAGTAAATAGAATAGCTATATTTCTAAATATCTAAAAATCCACCCAACAAACAAAACAACAAAAATTTAATAGGACTTCTCAATATATTAAAATTTTCAGCCAAAAAACTAAAATTTTTTACTGCTATATGTTCACTGCCTGTACAACAGGAACAGCTTGAAAGTTACGTTAAACTGGTGCAGTGTTTTGAAGGATGTTGCTGTACACCACTGACAAAGCCAGAAATATTTCATGAAACGGCGATATTTCTACAGCAATGCATTGAATCCGAATAATGGCGAAGACATACCGAAATTTTTACATAACAATTTACCTAGCATCAAAAATAACTCTTCAAAGATATTTACTATTGCCAAATCCTTAGTCAAAAAAATGGGCGTTCTTGCATTCATACCCTATAAAACAAGACGGTCAATGGATCTTGAAGTTTGGTTCATTGAGATAGTTTACTAGGGGAATAATTTTTCTGACCGCTATATACAGGTTGTATATGAATCTCGATTTGTTGTTGCAAAAAAATTTATGGGTTGATTCCTTGGAAAAAAATAAGGTGGATCTTTCATAGAAGGTTTTCATTTTCGAGCCTCCTGATTACTTACAGCTCCTTATCCAAAAGCAGTTTTTTGAGAAGGAATCGCCCCCTAAATTTTTTCGCAACTATTCATATAAACTCTGCATAATTCTCCAGAAGTCTCCGACTCAACCCTGGAACCTCCATGTGAAAAACATCGTTAAGAAAATCATCGAAGCCTGGACATCGATATTTCCGAAATGTCGATTTATAATTTGCATCCCTAAATAGAGGGCGTTGAAGTGAAGCGGCTTCAGAATTCTGGAGCGGACGATTTTGCGGTCCGAAGATAGAAGTTAATGAGATAATCTTATTAGAAATTTGAAAGCTGGTTGGAGAATATAATACTATTGTGGATTATATAGCTGAATTTGTGTGAAACTCCAAACTCATAAATTTTCATTTACGTATTCTAAGTACGAAATTATGCACAGAAAAAAGATTAAAGTTTGTAGTATAACGGAAACTCAATTAAAATATTGGTCGTTATATTTCAGGATGAAATTTTGTAAACAAAAAAATGCATACCTGGTCTGTCCTCTTCTGAACCATCTTTGCTATTTTCACTTTTGTGGTGATGTTTATGTCTTCTATGTGAATGTCTTCTTTCCATTGGAATGTGAACTCCTACAAAAACACTGTGTGCGCGATGTCCTGAAACAATAAAAAAGGTGCATGAAATATACAAAATGTTTCAACATTTTTCAACTTCTCAAGATCTTTATTTGAAACTGATCATTTTGAAATAAAAACAACGTCAATAACAATAAACAGTCTTCATTTCAAATCAATAAATGTAAATAACATGTTACGGATAACAAATAATATGAAATAATATGGAACAAAAATTCAAAATAATATGGCTCTAGGTTCAAAAGAAGTTGAAAATGTTCACTTCAACAATTCAAAGTTGTTTTTTCTCTTGATTACTTCAAGTAATCTGATGTATTGCATTTGTCTTTGACTTGTCGTCAACCTATACCTCTATAGGAAGTTTATATTTGCCAATTCTTGATTCTTATGAAAAAATAGGAGGCATTCCTGAATGTATATCCAATAAATTATTTAAAAAAAAAGTTTGCCGAAATAAAGAGAATGGTGTAACTACACCATTCGCCTGAGCTTTTCGACCAGTACTACAAGGATTCATCGACATTAGTTCTTGTTCGCTTATTTCCTATGAATGAGAGCGTTATCGTTTTGTTGAAATGTTTGCTATTTACGAATAGGAAGCCAAAATTGATATCGGTTCATCCAGCGTCGACAGTAAAAGCCTGAAATCAACGCCTCATTCACGACTTGTTTAGGGCAAAAATAATAATTTTTCGTCATTTCTTCATTACCTATATAGGAATAAATGTTAAACGAAAACCTAATCTGATAAATTTTTACAGTACAGTGAAATCAATATCAAAATCGGATATCTAGTTCCGTAGTTATGCGAAGACAAACATAAAAACACAGGAAATTTCACATTTATAGTATAGGATAAGGATGACATTAAAACCTATGGCGCGATTTAGTATGCAGGTATATAAAGGCACTGTCAATCAATTCTTGAATTGAGTTAGGTAACAAGAATCCATAAGATAATCATATGATAAACTATAAATCTATTGAACGTAGTTTCGATAAATTCTGTAATTGATTTCTGAGAATTGTGAAAAAATAATATTTTGTAGTTAATCCGTACTCAACCAGTCCTAATTCACCTCTGGTAAAGTTACCAAAATCGTAGATTTAATGTATCAGTACGTAAATCGTACATTTTTTTATTTATACATTGGTAAATAGTAAGTACTAATGCATTAACGTTTTTCAATAAGTTTACTAATATACAGTCATTAACTCAATCAATTATTGCAGTTGCATTCGATGCTGGTCGTTAATATACAAATATTAACGTCCAGCATCTAATGCAACTGCAATAATTGATTGAGTTTATATATTTTGTTAAGGATTTTCATATATAACTTATTTGTTCTTTTCAACTTCTGTATGTATATAGCCTAAATTGTATGATACCCCGTTACACTAACCTCTGTTAAAACTGATACATGTGCCATATTGTTTGATAACTAAAAATGTATTGCTGACATTGTAAAAGAATATATTTATATACAGGGTTAGAATTATTTAGAGGGGGACAACAGGAATATCGAAAACCGTTGGAAATACAGGATGGCTTAAATTACAAAAAAGTAGTACAACACTAAAATCGTTATATTGGGTAATGACTACAAACCGAATTTTTTGTAGTTATCTTAAAAAATAAATAGATTATGAAGAAACAAAAAAAATGATGATCTTGATTTTCAGTTTTTTCGAGATATCAGAAACATCACAGAAATTTTGGAACTGTTTACACCAACACACTCATCCTCAAATAACGCAACTTTTTTATAATTTAAGCCACCCTACATTTCTAACGGTTTTCGATATCCCGCTTAAAAGTTCTAACCCTTTGTAGCCTACGAGGATATATTGAAAATTTTTAGCCAACTATAGAACCTATCAAAATTTCAATGTCAAAATATTTTATTACTCAACATATTCTCCTCTTAACTGGATACATTTATTACAGCGAACCTGCAACGTCTCTAGACCTCTCAAACAAAAAGTTTCTTCTTGCTCTGCAAACCAGAACTCCACAGCTTTTATTACCTCCTTGTTGGAAGGAAATTTACGACCTTTCAAACTTTTTTCAGTTGAGGAAAGAGATGATAGTCGGATGAAGCCAAATCTGGTGAATAAAGGGGGTGTTCTAGTAATTCAAACCCTAAATCAAGAATTTTTTGCATGGGAACATGAGATATGTGTGCAAAGGCGTTGTCCTGCAAAAATAAAACACCTTTGTCGAGTCTTTTCTCTTTAATTTGTATTCCCGTAGAGTGGTCAGTATTGTTGAATAGTAATCTCCGGATATTGTTCTACCCTCATCCAAACAATAAATCATGATTACTCCTTGGCAATCCCAAAAAACTGAAGCAAGAACTTTTTCCACAGATTTTTGGACACGAAACTTCTTAGTCCTTGGAGAACCAGAGTGTCGCCATTCCATCGATTGTTGCTTTGTTTCTGGATCGTAGAAATATACCCAAGTTTAAGAAGTCTACATCGTTTTCAAATCGAGCACAGATCGAACGCGATGCTTCTACCCTTGCACGCTTTTGCGGTCAACATTCAAACATTTGGGAATCCATTTTGCAGCAATTTTTCTCATGTCCAAATTGACGTGAACTATATGATGAACGCGTTCGTATGAAATATTCAGTGTTTCAGATATCCGTTTTAGGCCAATTCGACGGTCTGATAAAATCATGCCATGAACTGCATCGATATTTTCGGGGACTGACACAGAAACTGGCCTTCCCGATCGGTCATCATCTTCAATGGAAAATTTACCCCTCTTGAAGCTTGCAGTCCAATTTTTTACGGTCGCATACGAAGGACATTGATCACCAAGAGCATTAAGCATACCTTCGTAAATCTGCTTACCACTTTAAATACAGGTACTTGATGATGCTCGATACTCCAATTTTTCAATTTTCACAATTTCGGTGGACATCTTTTTTTTTTAATTTATTCCGTAACTGGTTTACTTTTTTGACCTCAAACTTCACTCTGGTAGTTCTAATGAATTATTGTTCTATGGTAAAGCAATATTTTTTTATGAATGGAACTGGTCTAGGCTAACTAGATCTCAATACATCCTCGTGAATAGTATATTTGAAGTTCAGATGTAGAGCACTTCTGTAATTGATTATGTTTTTCTTTTGTTGAAATTTTTTTCTGTGTAATTGTTTTCTTGTGTTCGTTCCTATTATAAATGAATAAATAAATAAAACTCAAAAACCCCTTTAATTCCCAACTGTTTTCAGCAATAGTTTATGTATTTCAGAGGAAGCTAAATGTTACAAGCAGCTCGAAGCCATAAATTGGTTTGAAATCTACATATTATCGTTTTTTGAAGGTTGTCAAACAAAAATAATATAAAATTTTGAGTGTTGTTGATGTATACAGGGTGTTTCATTGGTAAATGAACATGGTGTAACCTGAGCTACAGCTACCCTAGGCGAGTCCAGAAAACCTATATATGATAGATCCAATCAATTCCATAACCGAGATACAGGGTCTTTCATGTGTTCACCTAAAATTTCAATTTCTCATAACTTTTGAACTATCCAGTATAGTCGGTTGCTATTTGGAATATATGATTCACTTGCACAGTTCGATATATTCACATTTAAATTTTCAAAAAATTTCAGGTCCGTAATTGAAAAATATAGGACTTCTTCCAAGCTGGGTTTCAACATCCTGTATATCAAAATTTTTGGATTTGATGGAGATATTTGAAAAGAGCAGAAAATTTTCAATGAGATTCAGTAGATTTCATTGTCCCGCACGTCATTTTGCTCAAAGGAAACTCCAGGGAAAGCGAAGTGAGAAATGTTTTCTTTGCTTATTTTGGTTACAACTCGTTCTAAGTAAGTGAATCATATATTCCAAATATCCTATATACAGGGTTGGGATAAAGTTTGGCACCAAATTAATATATTTAAAACGGAACGGACGGTAATTATTTCTTCTTTTTATAGATTTTCATAAAAAATACGTCATGAAAAGCAGAAAGAGTTATTTAATACAAAGTATTTCGTTTTATTTCTCACTATTGAAACAACGATTTATTCATTTGAATGGATTTTTTCTCCAATGTACAAAAAGACTGAATTTCTTCTTTTTTCAGATAATTTTTATATGGAACCCGATATGGACAGATCCGAAACAAGGTGCACTTTCAGAATCTGCAGAAATATACAGGGTGTCCCATTTAAATAAAAAAAAGTTTTGTCATTTCCGGTTAAACCGGAAGTATCTCATTAATGAAGATAGGCTCATCAGATGCATTGTAGTCCATTACACTCAGCTGCCAAATTTCAAAAATATCGCCCGTTTTGTTTTAAAGATATTAATTTGGTGCCAAACTTTATCCCAACCCTGTATACCTATCTAATATATGGGTTTTTTGGACTCGCCTAAGATAGCTCTAGCTCAGGTTACCGTATATTCATTTACTAATGAAACACCCTGTATATCCACATCTCTGGGTGCAACTCGGTTTCCTCTTTCATTTCATAGTCAAAACTTCCTGCCAACCTTCCATTTCACCTAGCCCCATTTTTGAGATTTCAATGATATTGAGTATGATTATTGATTACAGTAGGTTTAATATGTTAAAACCGAAACAGTGGAAAAATCACAATATTTCCGTTCTGATATTTTCACATGAATTGTATGCACTATACATAATAGCACATCGTTATCTCAGAATGAGAGTTCGCAATTACATATGACAAGGAACTGAAGGGAAACGAGTGACAACTGGATTATCAAAAAAATCGATAACACTTGTATGTCACTAACAATCTGAAACATTGATTCTCAGTCGAAGCAAATCTAAATCTGCATGCAACCGCATCTGCCTTGAACTGATTCGAGAATTGCTAAAGGTTGCGAACAAGAGGTTACCCACAAACAGATAAGACAATGCTATCAACCTTGATTCTTGTCAAAAATGAGGTATCGATAAATCTGTTTACATTTGTACTCATAATCAGAGACTAGAAGAAAATAAACAAGGAATACCTCTGTTTATTTCCAGTAGTAATGAATATCTTCTGACCTCGTTGTCCTTTCGAGTTCACTGAACAGTAAATGATGACATTGAAATTGATTTAATGTATCTATCCATCTGAATATATTTATTTATGCATACAAATTTTCCCATTGAGAAAAAGTAAATTATGTTGGGATTTTTTCACCTCTTCCCTTGAAATCCATTGAAAGTGGATAACATGGATACCGCTATACCGAATACTTCATCCCGAAACGTAGAAAATATCTGAATAGGTTCCTTTCTATACCGGCATTTCAGAAACAACAACTTCAAAAATATGAAAGGCCTTGAGGGCTAGTAATATGTACCATTTACTGGAGAATTCGATATGAACTGAATGGAATATATGAAATATTCGATATATTCAGTAAATGAAACGGAGTTTATTCTACAAGCGTGAAGGTATCTCAAGAACTAATGCTTGAAAAGAATTATTTCGATATTAGTGCCGTCTTAAGCCCGTTTGTAAAAACCGAGAATTCTCTACCAAATTTTGGTAAGAAAACGGAAGAGATTATTTTGTATGCAACTGAACAGAGAATTCTACCGAAAGTGCGTATGTAACGGTAAAGAATTCACGGCGCGTGAAATCTCGAGTAAATTTTCTAGAGAATTCTCGGTTGCAAACGGGCTTTAAAGTTGAACCCTATTACCTTTAGAACACAACTTGCAAATGCTCTTCATAGCTTAGAAAGCTGGAAGTTTACCTAGCAGAATCAGGATAATAATATATAATAATACTTTCGTCCACCTGAGGAAGAAGTGGAAATCAAACACGAAATCTTACACGACGACACGTGTAAGTTTACCACGAAAGACTCTCCAGGTGGTTAAGATAATACAGTAGGTACCTATACAGGGTGATTCAAAACTCGACTCGAAAAATTAAGGGGCATATAGAGATTGATATTCTGGAATAAACGTAAAAAAAAATTTGGCCGATGAGGCTTCGTTTCCGAGTTTTTGGAAATTAATGTTTCTGTATGCAACCAATTAAATTTCATAAATAACAGTAAGCCTAGAAATAAAGGAGATGAATGTCACCTGGTGACAGATCACTTATTGTCTGCCAATTTAAAAGTTGTTTTGCTGGTTTAGGCCTCCTGTTAAATATGCAGTTTTCTAACGAAAACTATGCAGATCTTATTTTTGTGTACGGTTTTTGTGATGGCAACTCATTAAAAGCTTGACGGGAGTACAACATGAGATTTCCTAATAGACGACAACCATCTCGCCGGGTGTTTTCTGGCGCTTATCAAAGACTGGCATTTCTCATGCTGGTGCTGGTGGTGCTACCCGGAGTAATTACTATTATGCTGTGAGAGAAGAAGAAGTGATAGATTGTGTGCTCGATATTCCGGAAATAAGTACTAGATGTGTCCCAAAGTTTTGCTTGGAGAACCTTGAAAACCGTTTTCCTTTCATTTCATAAACAAAAAGTTGATCAAATTCACAATCTCGCCTTTTGTCAATGGCTTCTTCAGCTTCTTCAGGTCGGACGAAGGTAAATTTACTTGAGATGGCATGAACAACTCACATAATGAACATGTATGGTCTCTAGAAAATCCTCACGCTTTTAAAAGAAGGGGTTTTCAACAAAGATTTTCCATTAATGTATGGGGCGGAGTCTTTAACGAAAAATTACTACCAATCCAAGTCCTGCCTAATCATTTCAATGCCGATGCGTACTTGCAGTTTTTGGAAAACAATCTCGATAATTTGCTAGAAGATTTTCCTGTGGATTTGGTATACAATTGTAGGTGTTATCAGCACGATGGAGCACCACCGCATGTTGGACGAAATGTTGTCGCCTTGTTAAACAAAAATTTCAATGGTAGATGGATTGGTCGGCGTGGTCAGGTGCTATGGCTAGCGAGATCGCCTGATTTGAATCCTTTGGATTTGTATGGGGACATTTGGGACAACAAGTTTAAGAAGTGGACATTAATGATAAAGAACAATTAATGGAACGAATTATTAACGCAGTCAAATACACTCATAATAGGCAAAACATGCAATTAGTGTACTTTTATTCTGCGTTGCCAAGCATATATCGATGATAATGGTGGCAGTTTTGAACATATCTATGATAAAAAAATTTCTGTATTTTCATCAGCTATTTAAGTTCCAAATTGATGACCTGCAGACATTTTGAACACTTATATCTCGGAAACAGGGCAATATCCAAAAATTTTATTTTACTTTTTCTATAAAGAATAGCAGCCTGCATACGTTCCTCAATTTTTCGCCTCGAGTTCTGAATCACCCTGTATTTCAATTTTTGTATGTAATGCCTCCAAACAATAGAAGAAACTAGTGTTATAAGAAAACACGTGTAGGTATAGTAAAATATTCATGATTAGTGAAAATCATGTAAATACTCAGTTTCTTTTTTTATTGCTGTGTTGACATCAGTTATTCGTCTCATCCTTCTGATTCGAAAATTGGAAGTTGACATTTTTTTACAAAGATTTTCAATATGCTTGTGCGTCTGTTTCGCTCATTTTTGTTTTTTCATGCAAGTCAGATCTATCGTCTGATCTATTTAGAATAACCACAAGATCAGCATAGCTATACAGCACTTGATAGATGTTACATTATAAAACAAGTCGTTTATAAACAAAACGTAGAAAATTGAGCCTAAAATTGATCCCTGAGGGACACCACAGTTCGATATGTTGTTTAATTGTGGCGAATTATACAGGCAGTTCTACTAGCACCGCCTCGGCCTATATTTGCGCAACGGACAAGTATTAACAAGATTTTATAATGTGCCCGAGAATTATTCCTAGAAGTGCACAACCTCAAAATATTTTCGAATATACAGAGAGAGTGTCCCACAGAAAATTAATTGAAAAATAGAAGCGAGTACCTACTGTAAATAAATGTTCGGACGGAATTAAAGCTTCAGTATACAATGGTTTTAATTGTGTCACTCGTACCTTTTCAATATTTAGTTATGTTTCACTTTACTTAAGAATCTTTCGTGACCCAAGTGGTCTTTATAGACGAATATCCTATGAAGTGGTCTGCTATAAAAATAATTTCAGATATGATTAATGATGTCTGTAGCAGCATTTTCATACAATTTTTATTGTTTTTTTAACCTCAAACATACTTGTTCCTGTAAAGAAATGAAAATCTTAATTGCTTCATACAGTGTTCGGATCAGTAAATGAAGTAAATATCTTCAAAAAGAAGAGGACGATATTTATGAAACTTTGCGAGTATAATGACGCATGACGCATCTAATGCCATATTTCTTGTCACTTTTGTACCTCGGTTCAACCGGAAATTGCCTCAACTTTTATTATAAAATATGTGAGAAACCCTGTATATTTCTGCATATTTTAGATAACTTTAGATTCAGAATCCACACATACGCTCAGAGGAAATATTTCCCAAAGTTTTGAACTTTAATAGCAATTCGACCTCATGTTCGAACATGTTACATTGTTAGATGCGTATTTTAGTGTTCTATGAAATTATAAGATAAAAGTAGGAAACTCGTTTTGGAACATCCTGTATATCACAAACCAAGTCTTTTCTGCACGAAACTCAACCTCAGGATGTCAGTGACCTACTTTCGAAATTTCAGCTCACTAAAACATAAATGCCTAGGGATCCATGCTATTGAATTTTTTTGTGGAAAACCGTTAATATCTCCGAAAGTGTCAGGAATAAGGATAGGGGAGTACTAAAAAACATACTTGAGGATTGAGAAGCGAAAAAAAGGTATAATAAATAGGGTATCCCTCTTGAAATAACGAAGTTTGTAGTAGTTTTTCCTAAAAAGCGACACAGTCGCAATGACCGATATGTACTTTGTTTACGATCTTTCTTATTTTTTTTCTCAAAATCCGTGAATTTCAGCATTGCGTATTAACTGATATGTGTTGAATACTCGAAGATTCTAGCAATAAATTACAAGAGACTTTGTTTGTTAAGAATGGATCAAGCTATTAAAAATTGATTTTCTTAATTTAAATTGTGAATATCAAAAAAAGTTTCTTACGAAACAACGTTGTTCATAGAGGAACACCGCCGAAAAATATTTGAATACCTTCTCACTCGACTAAAATATCTGCTTGATTTCATTGTTGCTGTAAGAAAAAAATTTAATACTTCTCCTCTTCAGGGGGCTGTAACTAAACAGGCTAGGCTCAAAAAAGGAAAGACTATATGAAAGGGGGTGAATTTGGGTAATTAATTATTTTCTGAAACTTTATTCCGGCCACCTGCTGAAGAAAGAATTGTTAGATGATTTTACTTTTTTGCCATTGTGAGCCCTCATTATATGGTATAGTTTCTAGAATTTTTCGTTTTGGATGTCGTTGTGAACATTTTATATTTGGTACGATCTTAAATGCCTCTTGTTTTTTCGGTAGGTGGAAATTGCGTATTTTCATACTTGTATTTGTAGACCGTTTTAAATTTGTAGAGTCCTAAAAATACCCAAATGCGGGTCGAAACGTCGACTAATGAAATAATAAATAGAGAATTCTGAGAAAGAAGTTTTCCTACGTCTCTTATCCAGTTTTGCCGGTAATTGATAATGTTTACTTATTCTCCATCTGAACTATAAGCAGAATTCGAACACATAATGCCAACTCCCCAAATTTATCTCTTGACTTCAGAAGAATTTTCGTAGTATCTATATATTATATTCTACGAAATTTGTGGAGATCGTGTTTTTCTGTAATTACATGCTAAATATGAAACATTCAAATTGCATTTCTTAGTATAATTCTCGTTAATATGCCTAGGGTGCGATATCTTTTGTTGTCGATTTGATCCAGAAAAAAATGCAGCATTGTTCAATGTTAGGGTGACCGGCCACCGAATGCGAAGTTGCGCGAAGTTGAGCATTTTCAGTACTAATATAATTGACAAGCGATATTGAAGAGACTTAAAGAGAAAGATATTTTGAATAGCTTTCTGGAAGATAGGGCCACAAAGTATGAAAATTTTTCAATTATGATGCACCAAAGCGTTTGATGAAATTGATTTTCTCAATCCTGGAAATAACAACTATCTAACAACCTTACATTCAGAAGAATATACGTATTATTCCTATATCTCAGAAACCAGTTTTCCCATTAACTATCGCATTCGAACTCTCAATATACCCTTGCTCTTTTTCTTTTCGAATTCATGGAGTTCACCCCCGGAAGAACGAATGAAATTTAATTTGAAAACCAATTTCTCAAAAATGAATTCAAACCAAAACCTTTTGGCTCAAAATTCTAAATGAGATACATTTGAGCAAAATGATAGCTGTCAAATCCTTACTATGAATATTGTGAAAGTCCGAGTGTTTGTCAGTTTGTTTGTACACTCGTCTTACATAACTACGGAACCAGATGCCCAAATTTGATGGGAATTTTATTATAGTGTAGTGTAGCTAATTTATTCGAGTAGGTTTTCGAGTAAAATTTCTAACTATATAATGAGGAGATGACAACAAATTTTTTTTTTCCTTAAACATGACGTGAATGAAGCCGTTGATTTCAGGTTTTTATGGCCGACGCTGGGTAAATTATAAGAGATATAGCAAAATGATCAACTACAATTTTGTAAAGCTCGATAAGTTCAATTAAGAATTCCGGGATTGCATATATCTTACTTTCGAGGATAACCCTCGAAAACCAATTTTATTATTTTTAATTCAATCCAGAATAATGTTCCATTCGAATAGGTTTTTTGACTGGCATGGAATGAATCGTAGGTCGTAACTCAATCGAGGCAATAGGGAATTGATAATTGCAGTTTTTTTATCGTGAAGGCTTTCGTCATATCCCTATATTGATGTTTTTATTATGATTGTTGTTTATTAATTATTGAATTGATGTGGCGGATACCCGATGAAAATTAATAATCGAACTGAAAACAGATTTTTCTGAATTTCCAAAAAATGAGTTTTCAAATCATTACACGCTTTTCGGCTATTTTGATAGCATCATATGCTTTGAAACTTTTGCATGCCATAAACAAAAAGAAAATATGTCTAAAAACTAAAACAGGTGTTGGAAACAAATAATTACTGATATTTACTCAAATTCGAAAATTACCAAAATCGGTTGAGTCGCTCGAAAGTTATCACAAAAAATCGAATAATGGGATTTCGATTTGAAGGCACATCTTCGCATAGGGGGGTTTTGAAAAAAAATAAAGTATTCCTATTTCGTCTTTGTATAGTATACCTACTTTATTCACACCTTAGAAAGAGTCACGTAATGTAGAATGACTGTAGTAGTTTTTTGGGGAAAAATGAATTTCTTCATGAAATTTGATGAATACTTAAAGCCCGATTGGCCAACAATTTAAAGAATGTGCATATTTCAAAATGGTTCAATGTATCTCCATAACTTGTCAAAGTACGAAGTTGGGATTGTTTTCCCAGCTATTCACATGGTTTTCCGCATATCTATGGGTTTATTATTTCGAGAAAACCTATAGATTTGATTCATTGCTAACCCCTTTACACATAAATTATTATTTCGAAAAACAGAGACCTCAGTCACCCTCTAGCCTTTCTATGAGGTGTTAACGGATTATATATCTATTCATTCTGGTACACTTTGTATAATATGATCAAAAAAATGTTCAAAAGGACGAAAATAATATTCTGGAATACGAATCAATCAATCTGTTGTTATATTTCTGCTCTCCATTGAAGATTTCAGGAAGTTTTGAAATTTTTCATTATAAATAAGTAATCAATTAAAGCGGTTTTCTCGGATTTGACCGGATATAATTATTGAGAATATTTGATATTGAGGGTGAGAATTCTCAAAATTTCGAAATTTATGAGGAACAAAACGAAACATGTATTGAACTACGAGACAAGGCATGCCATGTTATTGAAGTATTTTCCAAGATCAGATACAGGATCGAAGTTATTCTGAATGATCATTTTTGCGTCAACATTGGAGGCTTATTTCATTGATTTCCCAAAACACGAAATGCAATGGGATTGAAAAATTACTAAACGAAAATTCAAGTTTGGAGATGAAACACTATATTTTATGTTGCGCCATAAAACAGTCAAGAAATTGAAAATCAAACTTTTCATTGAACGACCTCAGCAAAAGTTTTTATTTATTCGTCATTCACAAAACTCACCTTCAAAGTCCTTCTCGTCAAAAGCCAGAGATTTATGTGCACCAGGGTCTCTAGATGCTTCATCATCAACATGATCTCGGTTGTCCATTATTCAAAAACGTAACTGGAATCGAAAAAAACGCACAAATAAACAAATAGATCCACAGAGAACATCAAATTTCAAAGTAATTCACATAATTCACGAATATTTCCGATAACGTTTTGCTGCTAGTTGTATTATAGAGCACGGCCGCTTATTTACTGAGCGAGTTATCAAATTGTCCTGTACCAAAATAAAGGAAACATTATATCAGACGTTACATTACGATAACTGAAGGCTGTTTCCGAGTTTAATCTACTTTTAATTAAGTAGTTTTCGTTAGAAGGTATCTCGTGGATTGAATATCAAATAGCAGATAATGAGATTATAGATTATTCAAATTCTTCGAAACCAGAGATGTTTCAACACAGAGAAGAGGAGAGAAAATTAGGACAATCTCCAAAATATCACACTAACTCTAACTATGGAAAATTTTTATATTTAGGTGTGAATTTCTCCTATGGTTACTCGGAATAACTTATTTGTTGTTCTCTTCATTGAACTTGAAGAACCAGTGTGTGTGGGAAGTGGAAAGCACATTTCATAATGTGCTTCATATTCACTTATTCACCTTCATAGCTGAATAAGTGAATATAGACTTTGGAGTTCACTGAAATAATCTGAATGATATTAGAAGTATGATGTGGGCTATTTCCATGATTTTCGGATATCATTCGAGACAATAATCCAAAATGATGGAAATAGCCCCATTAACTGTTCATCTTCAATTATTTCCGGTCAAAAGTGGTACACTCTGACGATGGTATTTCTGTTAACCATAATACATATTTGATATTTAATATTTAATGGTTTTTTAGTATTTGATATGAACGCTGTTTAACGAGTAGACAGGCAAACGAAAACTGGGAGTAGAGGATATCAAATTTGATTGAGTATTCAAGTGATTTATGCAACTATTGAATACTCAGTGAAATAATTAATAGATATCGTGGCCTTGAAAATAACGGGCAGGTTATTATGATTATTGTTTATTTCACAATTGGTATGTGGATTATCAATTTTGCGTTTAACTCAAAAATGGTGTCTTTTCTGTAATAGCGAACTCGTAAAAACAGTTTGACTTCGTTGAAAATTCATGCGATACTCTGAAAATTTTCATTTCAATTCTCTTCGATAATTAGTACCTACATGTCCCATATGACGTCTTTCGGAATGTAAGATGATGAATTTCTTCTCGAACCATAATACAGCAATTTTCCGATGGTAGATACGTTTTTTAATCAAGCTCAAATAGTCCGGTAAAATGTAGCTAACACCTCAAAGTGACCTAGGAAATCGTTTTAAAAAGAATATTCTCCAAAATGAATAATCTGAGTCTGAACCCCTCCACGCATTGAGAATAACTTTAGGTCTCTCAAAAACGTCGAAATTTTTAACCTTCTTCAGTGTACACTAGAAACTCTCAACACACCAGCGAAAACTTCAAAGTAAGACCAATTTGCGAGCATTAAATTTTGCGTTGATATTAACCCCACCAAATTTTGAATTCGAACAATTGATAAGGGGGTTATCGAGTCGAAGACGGCAATTTTTCCCATAACTGCTAAAATGTACCATTTGTCGACATTCTGTCGTCTGTAGTATCCAAAGTACTGATCCTGTCAAATCACTTTTTGGGTCAAAGTTGTAAAGAATTTGACGACTATTCCAAAGAATGTCTAAATTTCAAACTTTGACTAATTTTGATCATACTTTCGTGTCAAATCTCAAAAACTATCATCTTGGTATATCTTGTTTCCTGAACAATATTTCTTATATTCAGACTGTTCAGATCTGCCTACCCATGCAATTGAGTCATATAATCTTTCAAATGTTACGCGATGTACATATGTATACTGTATTCACTTTCATAAAAGTACATACTCGGTTTGCCATGGAAATTTGACACACTCCACACTGTATAGTTTGACGCTTGTCAAAACATTTTGTGTTTTAAATCATCTCTATGTTGTCCGTTCTATATAGAAGTCTGAGTAATTACGTACGTATTTCTCACAATGTGAATTTACGTCCGAAAGTAAACTAATTCGAAAATCTGCTATGAAAGTAATTGATGTTTATACAAACTGATTTGCGCGAGAAGAATTAATAATGAATATCTTCTTTGGCTTATATTGAAAACGTTAGCTGCTGAGTTGTTGAATTCAAAAAAATCAAACCAAAGATGAAATGCATCCGATGCTGTGGTAGGGAATGGGAATCTCTCAAGGGAAGAAATAATGGATAATTACAAGAGTGTTGAATTTTTTAAAATTCTTTATTTTCATCCTCTTCAATCACAATAAACATAATACTTATTGAATATGTTCGATGTACCGTCTGATATATTGTACATTTTTGAATATCAGGATTACTTTTTGAATGAATGGCCCTCATTGCTTAATAACACTTCTTGATACTCTGCCTTCTCTGTTTTCAATCACTTTCGACATTTTTGTGATATTAATTAATATTAGATGACTGAAGAAAATTATTTCATGGCCAGCCGAGTGCTTTCATGAAAGTGAATGGAGTTACCTACACATGTATAAACATATATTTTAAAGAAATATTGTGGTATGGAAAAATAATTATGGATGTCTTCCATTGAGTGTAATACTGCAAACTGCAAGAAGTTTTGTCAATGAAATTGAAATTTTCAATTGAAACTATTGAGAGACAAAGTTTCATTGGAAGCAAATAATAAGTAATTATTCTACGATTAATGAAACAAATAAAATTAATATTAAACGAAAATAAGTATAAAAGCAGAAGTGCAAGCAAATTCTTTACAGAAAAATTGAATATTCAAATCTTCCTCGGATTTTTTGGCGTAGGTACTTGTATCCTCATTTTACTCTTCTACACTATCTTCTGGGTCATCTTCAATCTTCTCCTTTGATATTCAGGCACATTGTTCAACATTTAAGTCCTGCTCTTCAACGACACCTGCAGCTCTCTTCAATAGCGAAAAATGGAGTGAAGCACCTCGGTGGGACAGGTTCCTTCAAAGTAGTCAGTGGGACCGCGACTTTCTACTTCCACCCCGAATCGAGGTTTTTTTCTATCCTGCATCGCACCTGCACCTGGTGGTATGGGTGGGGGATTTGTTCCCTTGCTGCTGTTAAGGTAGGAGGAAGGGGTAAAAGGCTAAATGTTGCCTTTGAAAATATTTTGGTAAACACCTCGAACCACTACACGTCAAGTGTCTAGGCTGTGGCCCTCCCAGCGTGGGTACACTTCAATCCAGAATTTTTCCCCCTCACTCATTACCGCATCATGAGATGAATCAGGATTTTGGAATTACTGGGTAGCATCCTGCAACTGCGACGTACCTACTTCATATTCCCCCGCCGAACCCTTACCCTTTCACAAGGTGGATGTTTTTACACATTTCACAATCGTAGGATGCCAGAGCAGTGAGAAGAATGATCTGTATCTTCTTCTACAATTTCCACACTATTACTAATAAGTTATAAGGCTTGTTCTATAGGTGGGAGTCGGTCTGATTGTGCCTGATATAATTGCACATTGTTTGATTGTGTGGTTGTGGCAGATATATTGACGAGTTTTTTGTGTGCGCTATTGTACCATACTGGTGTTTCTACATTCCGTATAAGTTGTTTTATGGCCCCGGATTCTGTCTTATAAAGAGTGCAATATCATGACGCGTGGTACGATAAAACAATGTAGACGAAATAAAACTATCTAGCTACATTACGATAATATTGTAGTTAATAAAATACTATAAAAATTTTCAAAAATATATGTTTTCAACTCTTCCGGCCTTTTTTTTGGAACTGAGCCATCGATTAACGCACCCCGACTCACTGGAATGTTGGCATGAACTCATACCTATCATTTTCTATGAATTTTTTTTCAACGCGCTATAAAATACGGGGTCAAATAAGTGGAAGTTGTCTATCGGCATCCGAAAATAGATTGCTCGATCTGTTTATCTAATCTGTCGAATATCGATTAGGCTAACACTCGACTGAAAAATTTTTTTAATTCCGGGACCGAAATGTCCTGATACCGTACAGTGTTCCACCTAAGCGTTCTAAGCTGGTTATTGCATTTCTTGACTCAATTATTGAGCAAAATTGAAAAGTGAACCACGGCTTTTCAAATATATGTATATGTTACGGCTAAAGATAGGTGTGAACATAAACTCAAGATTAGCCGGCTAAACTTAGGTTTAGCTTCGGCTATTTGCTAATGTTAGTTTCTTCTATCCTTAGCCGGCTAAACTTAAGTGTAACCACATCCCATCGGCTAAAAATGTAGAAGCTAATAAAAAAGGAGAAAATTATTGGCAAGGCTTGAGGGGCGCAAATTTTCGGCAATTGAAAAAAAGTGAAGAAATGGTAATATAATCAAACTATTAATGCAACGTATTTTTGTATGAATTTCACATATTTTTAATAGCGGAAAAGCATTCTGTTAAGAAGTTGAGAATGAACATATATTTGTTTCTAATGTGTCTCAACGTAATCTTATTAGCGAATCTAAAAATCTAAACGCCCGATGACAAAATTCAAGCGAATATGCTACTTTGAGTGTGAGAAAACTGATAATGGTTATCTTTCATCTTGTTATTATTCATAATTTGCATAAGACAAGAATGATGCCGCGAACTTCTTCATCGAAATACCAAAGGTCAAATTCTAGGGAAATATAAGTAGCAGTACTAAATCTTTTCTGTAGCTGACCGGACTATTTGGCTGATAAGCTTTACGATGACTGCACTTGAATCCTACGGAATGTTTCATCAAAGGTGGTGACACGCCGTATTTTGGAATCCGTATGTTCAATGACTTGGGAAGAAATTTGCAACAAAATCAGCTAGAAAAACTGTTTTCAACTATATTCATGTTCGTAGTTTTTTTCTGTTTTTTGCAAAAGTATTGTTTGGAAAGAAATTGAAACATTAGAAACTATATCTTTTCCATTTCGTAGAAAATTTTTTCATAAACCCAATTATTGAAGGGTGAGGAAAATATACTTTTGTTCACAGAAAAAAATTTGTATGTATGTCTAATATCTTATATTTCATTTCCTTGTGAAGTCATATTCTGGTTTTTCACAGGACAATTGACTATTCACGTTCCTATTGTCCTGTGGAAAACTGTATATCTAACTTCTGCATTAATCTCCTAAACAGATGAAAATAACTCATTAAAAGTTAAATTGAAAACCCATGGGCGTTATATAGCAAAACCTCAATACAATAGTATTCGATGCTATTTTGCATACTTCAATTCTAAAAATTGAAACAAAAACGTGGCCTCGTGCTTTCGTCTTCTCTTATCCGATCATTCAAAAGACATCACCCCTCCGCGTATCCATTGAATACATTTTAGCCGTTTCGTTTTGTGTAATGCGCACATTAGCCAGCTAAAGATTAAATCTCTTGACGCAGATGAATATTTTATCGAACTTTAGCCGGTCCTCGAATATGACCTTAAGTTTAGCCGGCTAATCTTGAGTTTATGCTCACACCTATCTTTAGCCGTATATACGGAAAGGATAAAATCTTTCCATTGGAATTCAAACTTGAATGATTTGGGCCCGGTTGCACCGTTCATGTTTAAGACAAGTTTTGAGTTGACCCTAGATCAATTTTGACAGTTTCGTTAATTATGTCAGGTTGAACTGGGATTCACGTTGAAATCGGCTTAATACTGGACTGAACAATCAGGCATCAGAGATAATTTCTGACAATTTTTGTTTCTTTGAAACTTTTACGGTTTTCCCGAAAAAGGCAAAATCAATTCTGAAAAACATACAACATTTATGAATATTTAATCCATTCACTTTTATTTTAGCACTCGGTTGGCCATGGAAATTTGACACATTTCACTCTGTATAGTACGAAAATGTGGGGTTATGACGCTTGTCAAAACATTTTTGGATTTTAAATCAACGCTATGTGGCCCTTTCTACGTAAAAGTCTCTGTTATTATGTATTTTATCACAATGTCGAATCTCTTTGGAAAATATGTGACGAGCATAATTGAAGATTATACAAACTGATTGAAGGCATACCAAATCTAGTTATTGGCATGGAAAATACAAGAGATCAGTATAATATCATAATATGCACTAGCTTGAGTAGAGGTAATGTTCGTTATCTTCTTTGGCTAAAGTTTGAATACGTTATATCAGTTGTAGATTTCAAAAGTATTAACCCGAAGATGAAATGCATATGAGGCAGTGGTTAGGAATGGCTATCTCTCGAAGGAATTAACAGATAATTACAAGAATGTTGAATTCTTCAACAAAAAATCATCTTGCATCAATGGAAGTCAAAATAAAGGAAGTTTCAAGTCAAGCTGAACTTCACCTTCGAACAAAAATTTCACATGAATGAACAATAAACAGGACAACTGGCTCGTATTTGGGGCTGTTCATCTTAATACATTGATATAATGATAATAATAAGGTATTTATTGGTACCTTGAGATATTTACAATGTATAGGACAAGTCAAATGAAAAATAAAAGAATCAATTTTCGGGAACTTATTCTACGATGACATTTATCGAAAATCCTGTGGTAACGTTTCGCATCAATTCAACCAAACATAAAATTCTCAAATGCCACCACTTTTTGGGTCTCCCAATAGAAAGAAATTCTTTGTCATCCTCTTCATTTACAATCTTTCTGATTGTGGAAATATTCAGCTGAAATATAAGTCGTTTAGATTCAGATGAAACATTATATAAATTCTCTTACATTGAATATGTTCGCTACCGTCTGACGTATTGTGGATATTAGAAAATCAAGGTATAACTATTTGAATGAGCGGACCAGAATTCTAAATAGCACTTCCCGAAACCCTGTCTTCTCTCTTTTTCAATCACTTTCGGCATTTTCGTAATAAAAATTGATATTAGTTGTGGCAACGGCGTTATGACATTAACGACATTTCATGAGTGCCAACCTGCTAAAATAAATTTGAATGGAGTATAGTGGTAGTTTCATATTAATTTCGAGACATTTTATCGAATCTAGTCTGAAAATCTAAAATCGAAATTCATTCATGCTGTCTATGGGTTATTGAATAATTGATGTTAAAATTACAATTTTCAACTGAATTGACAATCAATTGACTTCAACGAATCTTTTGAATTTCGATGTTAGATTTCTCCAGTTCAAATTTGATTGCGCGTTTAACTGTTGGCACGCAAAGATAAAAAGTGTTGTATGAAAATTACTCATGCGTTCAAAATTATCGAATATTTGCCAAAATTCGTTATTTTGAAAGAGGTGGTACTGCATAATTTCACTCCAGCCATTGTCGCCTTCATCTAATTAACTACGGATTTTTTTTTGAGGATAACTGGCTGGTTACAATACAATCTATACACAAGAATTTTTGAATGATATTTTCATCGCAATCATAGAAATCGCTCTTCATAAATATTACATTGTATCCAAGTAGTCATTATATTCATTAAATCCAATAGGACTATAACATACGTCTTGCCTGAGGCTGCAACTCTGTATGCTGAAACAGTTGCAATTAATTCATTGGAACATCTCCGGTAATTTGATGATAAGTGCTTACGAATCTCATAATCTCAACTAATTGAACATTGCATTGCTATTAGAAGGACATACCGAATTGTTGAAAAGCTTCTAGGTTCAATATTATTAATAACTATTGACCATGTTTCGATCAATTTTCCAGGAAAATACTTTGATATTCGGACCGTCAAATCTAATATATAAAATTCTCGTGTCACAGTTTTCGTTGCCATACTCCTCCGAAACGGCTTGACCGATTTTGATGAAATTTTTTGTGCTTATCCGGTATCTATGAGAATCGGCCAACATCTATTTTTCATCCCCCTAAATGTTAGGCGTAGTCCACCCCTAAATTTTTTTTTTATTTTTTAGACAAAATTTTTAATTTCTATTTTTTTATGATACATACATAATACAACATACAGAAGGAAATTATTTATATGGCAAAACAACGTTTGCCGGGTCAGCTAGTTAAATCTATATATAGTACTAGTAGTCACAGTTAACGAGTTAACATATAGTAATATATCTTTGAATAATGGGAACTAACTATCAGACTATCACTGTACCACTCTAGGTATAGTATATTAACTATACTGCATTTACATTTATTTTAGCAGTCGGTTGGCCATGAAATAATTATAATTAATTTTCGTTTTATCGAGTTTAGTGGAAAAGATTCGATTAAAAGAACTATAGGAATAGAGAGAGGCGATGGAGTGTATTTTTCGAACTTAGTATTTGTAAGTATAACGCCGTTGCCACAACTTACATCAATTAGTATTATGAAAATGCCAAAAGTGTTTAAAAAAAGAGACAGGGTTTCAGGAAGTGCTATTTGGAATTCAGGTCCGCTCATTCAAATAGTTATACCCCCTGACCTGATATTCTAAAATCCACAATACGTCAGACGGTAGCGAACATATTCGATTTAAGAGAATAGAGAATTTATATAATGTTTCATCTGAATCTAAACGACTTATATTTCAGCTGAATATTTCCACAATCAGAAAGATTGTGAATGAAAAGGATGACAAAGAATTTCCTTTTATTGGGAGACCCAAAATAGTGGTGCCATTTGAGAATTTTATGTTTGAGTGAATTAATGCGAAAAGTTTACTACAGGATTTTCGATAAATGTCATCGTAGAATAAGTTCCCGAAAATTGATTTTTCTATTTTTCATTTGACTTGTCCTATACATTGTAAATGTCTTAAGGTACCAATAAATACCTAATTATTATTATTATAACAATGCATTAAGATGAACAGCCACAAATACGAGCCAGTTGTCCTGTTAATTTTTTATTCATGTGAAATTTTTGTTCAAAGGTGAAGTTCATCTTGACTTGAAACTTCCTTTAATTCCTTTTACTTATATTGATGCAAGATGATTTTTGTTGAAGAATTTAACATTCTTGTAATTATCTGTTAATTCCTTCGGGAGATACCCATACCCAACTACTGCAACATATGCATTTCATCTTCGGGTTAATATTTTTGAAATCTACAACCGATGTAACGTATTCAAACCTTAGCCAAAGAAGATAACGAACATTAACTCTCCTCAAGCTAGTGCTAGTGCTTCAATTATGTTCGTCACATATTTTCCGAAGAGATTCGACATTGTGATAAAATACGTAATAACAGAAACTTTTACGTAGAACGGGCAACATAGCGTTGATTTAAAACCCAAAAATGTTTTGACAAGCGTCATAACCCCACATTTTCGTACTATACAGAGTGAAATGTGTCAAATTTCCATGGCCAACCGACTGCTAAAATAAAAGTGAATGGAGTATAGTAAGCCCATAGATTCGCCTTTTCGGGCTGATACGCCTCGGCCGTCTATGGCACAGATGACACTTGTGTTACAGCGATTGAAAAAAATTAAATTGAGAAATGTCAAAAATTCCACGATCCTTCGTGACAAAACATAGCCCGTCCCCGGTCCAATGGCTTCGTGCAATCTCCCCATTCCAGAACGTTTAGCACATTTTGCCCAAACGGCAAAAATAGCCGAAATTGAACCATTCGGAAATTATTTTTGGCGACTTCCCGGGCTTCTATCTCGACTTTCGATATCAATATGAAAAGGGCGTCTCGTGAACTCAGGAACACGGGCGTCGCCCTCGTTCTCTCGGAGCCCTGCGGACTCATATAGAACGTTTTACCACCACCATTTTTATCAATTCTTTTCAGACCTATTTGCCTTTAAAAACCATAATAAAATGAATTTCATAAATACCGACGCCAAAAACACTATTCTTCGCTATTGATGAGATGAATCGGCCATACTCACCACTGTCTTTGTTCAATGCTAACTAACCTCACTTTTATCAGTTACGTCAACTGACGTGTATTTGTTTACATTGATCATCATTGAGATTTCATTACCCAATACATAAACTGTCATCATCTGAAAAGCATCCTTCATATGCATATCAAGTTTTATAATCAGTGGCGCACCCGGAATGATATTATGGGGGGTGCACACATAGGTTCTGGGGGGGCACGCCTAGCTGCAAGCTTGATGAAAGTAGTTTTTTACGGTTTTACCATAGCAAAATCAGTTAGCTTTTCGACGCTTGGGGGGGCACGTCCCCCCCCCCCCCCTGGGTGCGCAAATGTTTATAATAGATTACCTGATAGCATAAAGGTTTTAAATAATTTAAGAATTTTTAAGAGAAAAGTAAGAGAACTTGTTATTGAATTGGAGCCATATTCTTTGAACGATTATTTGTGCTAAATGTTTTTGCTTGACACCATTTCTTTAATGTTCGTTTACATACTATGAAATAAAGATATCTATCTATCTATCTATCTATCATTGGCGTTTGGTTAACGTGAAAAAAAATTTAATAGGGTTTTTTTAGGCTTTTTCGATCTGGTTCTCGGGTAGAGAGTATTCCCTGCTTGTGCTTTGGTTATTCGTCTTTCGTTTGGTATTTTTCGCGGACATACACGTGCAGAGGTTCGTGAAAAGATAGAGATTTCCCAAATCTCTAAATCAGCTGATTTTCTCCTCTTGTCCCTCCCACTCTGTGCTCACGAAATTAGATTATTCCAACTAGCAGGCTAGGAGATCTACTTTTTCGATCAACTTGCCATTTGTATCTGTCGTTGTTAGATTCTAAAATCCGTCAGTTTGCGACATGACTACTCAGTTTTCTGGAACGATATTGAAAAACAGATCATTTTACAATCCGCTTCAAATTTTCAATCAATTTATATACTGCGAACAACACATCCGACGGATTGGGAATCGTATCCCAAAATAAAATCTTTTATTCCTCTTAAACCCGATTGCACTGACTTATTTAAGACAGGATTAACGTTAATTCAGTGATTGCTACGGTAACCGCTACAGACAAAGAAATAATGTATTAAAGTTAATCTTGCCTTATATAAATCGGTGCATACGGCTGTTACATCTAAAACTCTATGACCAAAGTTGAAGATATTTTCCATGGTGAAATATTCATGAAATCTTTCCGATTCTCGAATTAGAACCTTTGCTTCCATAAAAACAACGTTAAATTGAACACGAATTAGTCTGACCAAACCCAACCTTTTAATATATAATCTGTGTTAAGGCGATGGACGCCCTGGCAAATGATTTTCTGGCCCTTTTTTTCCTCTATTTTAATTTTAATAGGAAATGCATATTAGGGCTTTTTTCCCAAACAACGACTTATCACAGAAAAAATTGGCTTAACAAACCATATATCGATTGAAATTCAATCTGGGAGGGTTCGGCATTTTTTTAACTTTTTAGGGTTTTCACTCCCAATCTCTGGAACAAAATAAATTTAAAAATTGAAATAAAGATTTGCTCCTGCGTAAATTCTTTCACTAATTTGGATTAATTTACTGCAGGCAGAGGGAACCGTCACCTGGTAATTTCAAAATTAAACGAATCAACGTTTCTATGCAGAAGATTTTCGGAAATTGATTTTCGTCTGATGAAGGAGCCTGATATAGACCCCGTAACGTTACTTTATACAGGGAGTTTCATTGTAAATGAACATACGGTAACCTGAGCTAGAGCTACCCTAGGCGAGTCCAAAAAATCCAGATAAGATAGGTCTAATCAATTCTATAACCGAGATACAGGGTGCTTCATGTATTCACCTAAAATTTGAATTTCTCATAACTTTTGAACCAGTATAGTCGGTTGATATTTGGAATATATGATTCACTTACACAGAGGTCGATAGATTTACATTCAAATTTCCAAAAAATTCCAGGTCCGTATTTGAAAGATATGGGACTTCTTTCAAGGTGGAATTCAACACCCTGTAAATTAATATTTTGTAATTTGATTCAGATATTTGAAAAGAGCAGAAAATTTTCAATGAGATTCAGTAGATTTCGTTGTCAAGCACGTCATTTTGCTCAAAGGAAACTCCAGGGAAAGATGAAATTGAATATTGGAATTCCTCTAATCCTCAGAAAAATCATACATTGAGATCAAATTGGCTTTTTTGTCCCACTAATTGCACATTCGTATTTCATAATATACTGGTTGGTTCAAAAGTTATGAGAAATTGAAATTTTAGGTGAATACTTGAAGCACCCTGTATCTCGGTTATGAAATTGATTAGACCTATCATACGAGGGTTTTTTGGACTCGCCTAGGGTAGCTCTAGCTCAGGTTACTGTATGTTCATTTACCAATGTAACACCCTGTATAATTATAATTTCAAAGTTCTTTTTTTTTCAGTTAATTGTCAGGCAACAATTTTTTCTACTTGATTTGCTCCTGACGAATTAGTGCAAAAATTTACGCAGGAGCAAATCGTTTATTTCAATTCTTTAATTGATTTGTTCTAGAGATTGGGGGTGAAAACCCCGAGGAAAACAATGAAAAGTTTCAGGAAGAATTAATAAACCATATTCAATTGAGTTTCATAAATACCAAGGCTAAAAACACTTCTCTTCGAGATCAATAAGTTAAATCGTTACGTTACTACCCACCCTGTCTGTGATCGGTTCTAACCTCACTTTTGTCTG
This sequence comes from Coccinella septempunctata, assembly GCF_907165205.1. NCBI lineage: Eukaryota > Metazoa > Arthropoda > Insecta > Coleoptera > Coccinellidae > Coccinella > Coccinella septempunctata. Next base: position 25,023,003 of record NC_058192.1, read on the forward strand.
TTCACTTTTTTTCGGTGAACTCTAAAAGAACTTTCTTTTAGAGTTCAATGCTTTTTTTAGATATACGGTTTCGTCTACCTAACTGACGATTGATGAGATTTGTTTACATTTGCGTTTGGTAAATGTCGAATTTCTGAAGATTTTTTCCTGATCTCTAATATGGCACCATAAGTCGAGAGTATTTGCTGGGCATGCTCCGATTATTCGTCTTTCTTTTGGTATTTTGCGCGACCATAGAGATGTTCGCTCACTTAAAACGATTTCCCAACCTTCTAAATCACCTGATTTGGCCCTCCTATCTCTCACACTCGGTGCTCACGTAATTAGTTATACGGGTTAGTATATACCGAATAGCAGGCTAGAAAATCCACTTTTACGTGCCGATTTGCCTTTGAAAACCGTAATGATATAAATTTCATAAATACCGAAGCCGAAAACACTACTCTTCGCTATCGAGAAGTTGAATCGGTTGAAAAAAAAAACGTTTCTCATCTCAGCTTCCTCGAGAAGTTTTGATTACTCAGTCGAATTCTGAGAAATGATGCTTTTCAGGGTTCCCAGATTAATACATTTTATCTTCATTTCCGACCATTTTCGCCGTTCTGAAGTCCACATCACCAATTATCGAATCGATTTACATGAGCTGGCGACCCGTTTTGCTTTCCGAGTAGCAAATTGTATCTTAACCTCCACATTTCATGACTGAGTGACATGAAAGAATGCAATACTTTCAACTCTTAAATGTCCCTTATCGGTCAAGTTGTTATTTCAATTCCCCGCGAACTCAATACCTTTCTGTCTAAAGTGCCTTCCAAGTATCACATTTCGGTATAATAAATGCCTTTTTAGCGTCTTGCTTCAACAATGTAGATCGTTCAAAATATCCCAAATTAATTATTCGAAATTTCCATACATATTCCGATTTATTTAATGAGATTCATTTCATTAATCGAAATACAGGGTGTCTGTAAACAAATGCGAAGGACTTAGGACCATGATTCCTCGATGAAACTAAGCAGGGGTAGTTCCTATAAATTTTTTTCGAAATCGACCTCCCTTCCAAGATACAGCCTTTGGAAGGCTATGACGAGTTGAAAGTTTTAAATTTTTTTTACGGGTTCTTAAAAACACTGAGTCATAAAACTATACATAATATGAAGCACTACATAGATGTTACTCACACAATTTTTTTAGATGAAATGTAATGAACAGTGATCAGAACTGCTTGTAGGTTTCTATTTATTCCGAGAATCGCACGAAAACAATTTTTGAAGGAAAATCATAATGGGTTGTTATTTTCAACCCGTTATGTTATCTAAAAAAATTGTGTGAGAAACATCTACTTAGTGCTTAATATTATGTATGGTTTTATGACTCAGTGATTTTTAGAACCCTTAAAAAAAATTGAAAACTGTCAACTCGTCATCGCCTTCCAAAGGCTGTATCTTGGAAGGGAGGTCGATTTAGAAAAAAAATTATAGGAACTACCCCTGCTTATTTTTATAGAGGAATCATATCTCTCCAAGTCCTTCCCATTTGTTTACAGACACCGTGTATAATTGCTTTGAACCCATGGATAAAAACTAATGACTTAATGAAGTTGAAGTGCAATTTATTGTGAGTTTCATTTTGTTAGATTGAGCAATTTCAGAAAATAGTTTCAGATTTTGTCGAATAGACTCTATGAAACCTATACCCTTTTTTCAATTCTGATTCTGATTTTGTCCCAGATTTCCACAATCGACCAAAGCTCTCATGAAAAATTTTATATTTTTGCCTGTCCTTGGAACCAAATAGGTATAAATACTGTTCTAATGTGACATTGAGAACCAAATGATCCAGATAATGTATCTAGTTATTATGAGATATTCACATGTTTTTTCGGTTTGATACTATCTATGAAATGATTTGATAATGAGATCATTAGTTTATTATCATCTTTTATCTCTCAAAGATTCCATCATGAGATCAGGATGAGTTTATGTTTGAGATGTAAGACCGATATGAGTTTTAGAGGGGCTCACTGAGACAAAAATGTATAGGTCTAGAGCTCAAAGTATATACAGGGTGTCCCAACGAAAATTTAACCACCGCCAGAACTCAGAAACGAAGAATTTTCGAAGATTTAGAAAACAGGTAATTTTAGTTTTGGGATGGAAGAATTTCCATCATGAGTTTGTTTCAGAAACCACCCTCCCATGAAGATGGCACCAACCCTCAACATTTTCTGAATAGTGAAGAGATGCCGAGTGTTGGTTAGTTTGAGAGTTATTTGTTCTGTACACAACCCACTTAAAATTTTCAGTATCGATTCATTATTCATGAGATAATGCAATAATTGAACTATCCTAACTCAAGAACCTAAGAGTTTGGAAGAATCCGAAAATAATTTTCATTATTATGGATTAGAATTAGGGAGGAAGAATTTCTATCACGACATTGTTCCGAAAATATAACCCGAATTTTTTTTGAATAGGAAAGAGATGGCGGATGTATTTTAGTTGAACTCTTTTTGTTCTTTAAACATCCTATACCTAGTTGAAATTTTCAAATTAGGTGATTTTTTTTAACAATTTGGTATTGAACATATTATCAGAAGAGTAAATTCAAACAGAAACTCAATAAATTCAAATACACCAGATCTGTAAGTAACTGTTTTTCTCGCAACAATGTCGTCATGGGAATTTTTTTTCCTCGAACAGAACTTGAAAATTATTTTTGGATTCTTCATAACTCTCAGGTTCTTGAGATTCGGCAGTTCAACAGAAAATTTCAATTGAATAACATAATATAACTTTCAAACTAACCAACACTCGACATCTTTTCCCTATTCAAAAAGTGGTGGGGCTTGATGACACCTTCAATGGGGTGCTTTTTCCGGAAAAAACTCATGATGAAAATTCATCCTCCACAAAACAGAAGCTAATCTGCATCTTCAAATATTCGAATATTCTTCGTTTCTGAGTTCTGGGAGGGGGAAACACTCTGTATATGATTTTCATTACATGCGAATGTTTTACTGCCAAAAAATAAAGGAATATCTTGAAATAAAATATTATCAACAAATTTGTATGTTGCTGTTTTTCCTTTTTATCAACATGGTTGCATAAAAAAAAAGCAACCTACATTATCAACAAAGAAGTGGAAGCAATGTAAGTATTTCCCAACTAACAAAGTCTTATAATAGTATTTGTCAAAACATGAAACCAAATGAAATACAATATCTCAGAATTCACCAAAGTTCTGGGCATACATGTGGCAACTTGAAAAAGGAACACATAAATTATCTTTATGAGAAAACAATATCTGTTTGTGACTTTAGAATAATGGCCTAGTATCTCTAGGAATATCAAACAACTATTTATTCTACAAAAAAAGCAATTAGAATACTCAATAAATGATAACTCTTGCAGAAGTTTCTTAAAAAAATTTTGAATATTGAAAATATATTCCGTACCTATTATTATATTTTATACGGATATATATTTGAAAGACGTATATATGTTATATTTGAAATACAAGTACGTATTTTGGCATTGCAACGGTGACGTCACACACAAAAATGTGAAAATATTTCGTAAATAATAAAAGCAGATTCTAGCATAGCGCTGTCAGTCGCTTGTATTCATATCTCGATATCAAACTTTCAAAACTATTCATTTTGGCGAATATTGAACTATTGACGTCACACAGAATATATTTTGAAAATTTTTTGGGTCACAGTTGAACGCCCAAATGCAGCTACCCTTTCACTGTATTTGTCCCTCTGTGGGGACATCGGTTTTCAAGCAATAATTTATATTTTATACGTTGTCCGTCAAGAGGGACAGTTTATAAAAAAACAGCAAGAGGGAGGATGTCAGATTTATAAACCGAATAAAGTAATATCCGAAATATGGATTAATATAAATAGGGCAATAATTTTGAAAAAAAAATTTCTCTAAGGTGCACTGAAAGGGTTGAATTTCGACAAAAATTAGTATTAGTTCTTCTCAAAGAGTGCTCACAAATAATTGAGGAAATGTAAGAGGTCTTATGTACCTATGGTTGAAAAAAAGACCACCCAGAGCAGGTGCCTAAGTTTCCGGATATTTTGGAAATAGGATATTACAGAAGATTTGTTTCCCCTTATTAGTTTCCAATCAACGTGTTCAAAAATTTGGAAGATCGCACTCTTATTGTCAATAACCTTGAAATATTGTATAATTCCACTAAACTTCGTTTTTCTAAAAAAGGGAAGCATCGGAAGCTAGGTGAATTGATTTGGAAAAGTGATATGCCAATTAGAACACGCCTGCAATGAGCAATTGATTGGTCTGAAGAATTGCGAGAATCCATTATTGCTCATCAAGCTATGAAAAGTTGTGTGTCTTAATCTATACATATGGTGTAATCGTTATACAGAGAATTTATATGTCACAGTAAGTACTGCTACTGTGCTGAAGGGCTGAAGGTTAAGTTTATTTATGACAATATTTAGTGATATATTTTTGAGTGATTCATATTTTTTTGTTCTAGAAAATATTAAAAAATACCTACACCAACCTTGATAAATATGTGACAGCAAGAATAGTTTTTTTCAACCACTAGCGCGCTTCGTGATGCAGGCCTATCTAGTAGGCGATGAAACTTTGTCTGACATTTCAATCTAGTTGTTTACAAGTTGAGTTGATGACAGTTATAAAATATACCTAATTGTTTTTAAGTATGGTAATTAAATAATTCGTTCGCAAATGAGCCGTGGAAATTAACAGGGGACATCAATAGGTGGAAGGTGAAAAGGGAGCTAAAATAGTGTTACATTTTTAGGAAACTAATCGATTGTTAGGTGATTAGTTGTGTTATTTATCTATCTTAAAGCGATATAATGAATTTCAACGTGATCGAATTTCTTCGGTTGACAGTTTTCGAGCTCCTCAGTCTAAAACGAAATAATTATTTTCCTAACAAGTGTGGAAAGTGATACTTTTCCGCAAGAGACTGCAGTTCAACGAACAACGCGGAGTAAGTGAATAGCAGGGGTTTCTCCGCACGATTTTGGAAAAGTACTATGTAGTTTCCAAACGACAAATGCGTGTGGAAAGTAATACTTTCGAAACGCTAGTAGGAAAATAAAAGATCGATACAATTGATATGATTCAAGCGAATTGGTAAGACAAATATTTGTGAGTCCTTGAGCTTCTCTCTCGAAAAATTAAGCCTTAAAAGAAATACCACAGATCTACACAAGATCGCTTTACGTGGATCATAAAATTTGGTGTACACAAATTCGATATCCATTGGGTTAAGTATAGCTCTTTCCCCAGAACTTATCATTTATCCGTGACAAAAAGGGAGGATTTTTGACATTAAATTTCTCAAAATTGAATTATTTGACAATCTATGGCCCAGTTGCAGGAGTCCATTAAGATTTGATGTCTTATCAAAATTTAAAACTGTCATTTTTTAAGGGAAAAATGGAGGATTAAGATTCTAATGAAGTATTAAATTTTAATGGACTTTCCTGCAACTCGACGTATATCTGTTAAAATATATTTGTTGTATTTGTGTAACAATGTGCTGATGATTACCCAATCATCAGCAATTAAATATGATTATTTTTGACCGATACAGAGCCCACAGCTCAACAGCACTGTATCTTGATTTTTCAGCACTATTCCAGGACAGAATCGAAACATCATTATTGATAGAATTGGAAATTTCATCACAAGGAACAAGTAAAGACACTTCAATCGCAAGATGACGTCTCGGGGATATTTTTCACCTTCTTCAGGCTTTAAATAAAGAATAAAAATAATGACCACAAATTTTAGATGGATTTCTTTATGTAGACGATCTCCTTGAAAAATCTCTTGATCATATTCTTTTCCTTCGTTGAAATCACAAGTTGTGCAAAACCAAAATCGTTCCCTGTTTCTTTATGATATCTAGATAATCCTGTATTGTCTTCATTTCTCATCATCACCATTCTCATGTTGTCTTACTCTAGACTCTAGACTATATTTAAGGTATTGCTCAATTCGTCCCACTTCAGATTTTTTCTTCCCTTTAACGGGGTTAACACAACTGCTTGATTTTGATTAAAGATGAGGGGTGTTGTGATTACTAATTTTTTATCATCGTATCGAGTAATATCTGGCGTTGAAGTTTCGTTTCAAAATATCCATGGATATAAGAGTGAAAATAGTGAACGAGGCAATGGGGAATTTATCTCGAGAATATTATTCCTACGAGTATTCTACAAATTTCAAAGGTATTTAGTAGTTATGTATTTTTGTTCAAAAGTTTTTTTTTTTGTTCAAAAAAGTACACGGACCATGTTTTTGATTTACATTAGTCTATCGTGAATTTTCAAGAAGGTTGGCCTAGTTGCACACACACCGATTTTGGACGGCCGATTTTTTATCGATCGTCCAAATTCCAATAGTGAACCACGTGTGGGAACGGGACCTTGCACATACGCCGACCAATGATCGGTGACGGTAAAATGCCGGTGAGAAACCGTCCAATACCGGCAATACCGTGATGTAGTGGCGAATGTGACTAAGTACACGTTTGTACAAGCACCGATTGTTTACCATTGAACTCAAGAAGGAGGTCTTTCTTGAGTTCAATGTTTTTTACCGACCATTTCAGTCGAATTCGTTTGGCTGATCGTTTGGCCGGTAAAAATCCGGTGAGTGTGCTAGCAACTGCTACCGATAAAATATCGGCCGATTTTATTCCGAGCCGTCCAAAATCGGTGTGTGTGCAACTAGGCTTAGAGACAAGTGTGTCAAAGCGATTGTAAATTTGTAGTAAAATTAGGAAGGTGTTTTCCGTACAAAAGAGGGTGGAAATAATAAAAATATTTCTCAGAAATAACAAGTCAGCGCGAACAACAGTGGCTTTATAACGAACGACTCCCTGGAAAAAATGTACCCGCTGCTTACGTTGTGCAACTGGTTTAGTCGGAAACAAAAGAGGGTGCATGAAAGAGACGAAGTGAGGGACGTGATTGTCTTAGGTCATGTACAGTGAAAAAGTCATGGTTCCCATCCAGATCGTCACTCAACAATTGTGAACGGCATGAAACAGAACTTTCTTTCGTCATGCAACAATTTTGTTGTTCTCGTTGAGTTCACTTACATATATGCGTAACCAATTTTAAGTCATCCAGTTTCTGAACGAATTCTTATGTATTTGAATTTTCATTCGATGTTTTTATCATCATTTTGCGATACTCAACAAAAAACTTCGCCAGAGTAGCTTGTAATGAAATAATGAGGGCTACCGCGTGTGAATTCGCAGCTAGATGTGCTAGTGTAGCGTAGGGCTGCCATAAATGTCGGAATATCGACCGGGACAAAGACAAAAGAAGGTTCAAAATCCTAAACATTAAAAACTCATCTGATAGGTTTATGATTTTTTTTATTATTATTATTTTTATGTTTGATGTCTTGTTTGTCTACATGTCATTAATTTATCATTTGTTTATTATGCACTGTATGATCATCTGGGAAAAACTCTTTCAATGGCACATATAACTTTAGCAATCGTTCGACAGCTGGAAGTAGTGAAAGCCATCGACTTCTAGAATGAGAGAGGTTATTGCTATAAGTTATTTCACCATTCTCACGAAAGCTATTCAGTCGTTCTACCCTTACAGTAGGTAAATTTGAAAATTTTGAGAACAATAGACTCAACATCAATGGACATCATATCGGCGGCTCTGGAAGCAGTATTGTGAAGTATGCGCGCAGGACAACCGATGCCTTTGATGTCCTTAGACTCCACGCCTATCTTTTCCTCCGAAATAAGCATTCGTATTATCCGCCCTGAAAGCAGCAATATTTTGTATTGGAATATTAAGATTCTCTGAAGATTTAATGAAGAATGAATCAGACGATTTATTTGGCAATGTATCTAATTTTAATAATTTTGATTTCAAACCTCAAACATCTTATCGGCTTGATGATTACTGGAATCAGTTGAAATTCCATAAAACGGAATATTTTCCATTTCTGTTTTGATTTGCTCAATGGAGTGTGGAGCTAATAGTTATTTATACAACAAGTGAGTTGAATGAATGTTTATTCATGAGAAGAAAGTTTAACCCACGAGCCCGAAGGGCGAGTAGGTTTATTTCTTCGGATGAATGTTGCTAGGGCATTATTCAATCCATAGCGACAAGATCAAGATGACGTTTATCTAGTTTAGTTCATATTATTTAATTCAACTTGTGAGTTAAAAAAATTTCATTTCACTGTTTCTATGGGTTGAGTTATGTCGTGTATAAACGCCAAAATGGAATAAAATATTTTTAACTATTGTCGTACCCTTGGTTCTGGCAGTTGATTGTTTAACTGCGATGCTCGAATCCGGATACATGATAGCATTCAGTTTTGTCGAACAATCTATCGAACTAAACGATTGGTGGTGCTTCACAACTTTATAAGCAGTGATAAGTTCAGCAGCGCATATCAGAGTATCTTCTGTCGAATTTTGTTTGATCATAAAAGACAATATATCTTTCGACGTTGATGAAACTGACAATCTGGAGTTGTGATTTTTGCTTTGAATATGATCTTTCACACTCGATTTACCGCCATGACTTACGGATATATAAAGTTTAACATAAAGCTTCCTGGTCATTTCTTCCTTTTTTAATGAATGACCACTCTTTAGTGTATTCGGCGGAAAAACTACACCTTCTCTTCGGCATAACTTCTTTTGAATATTGAGTATTACGATTATTACAAATCCTACGTAAAACTGGGCAGCGCTGTACGTTTTCGACTGAATGGTGAATATGTACTTATTATCCGCCGCGCCGACGCCGTACGTGGAGTGTGGGTGACATGCCATTGGTGTGCGATTGCGTAGAGTGTAGACGTAGCGTAGACCCTCCTTTGTTGGACTGCCAGGGAGACGTCGGCTGATTACGTGCTTACCTCTTAACTACCATAGGTTAGGAAATATGAATCACGATAACGACCAAATTAATGACCGGGACAACCGAACAACTAACCGGGACACGGGAACTCAATGCCTCAAACCGGGACATGTCCCGGTGTACCGGGACGTATGGCAGCCATAGTGTAGCGGCAGTCCACATCATAAACTCGACTATATGACTAATATTTAGTTTATGGTCTCCATATATCTATACTAATTTTATTGATATTACGTGTGTTATTCTATGAGAGAAGTGAAGCCAAATTATTGTCATACACACATGAGCGAATTAAAAATACAAAAACGACGAACAAGATATTGATTAGTAACCAAATATTTCTATATCGAATTTCTCCAATATTATGATCTGTGAAATTACAAGTCCCCGTCATCGTAGATAAACAAATCTTGCATTAGTTTGTCTATGTTCAGGACCTCACTCTACAAAGGCGCCAACTGGTGAGCAAAAAAACGGTAGCCCCCATTCCTGCAATTCGACAATAAGTATTACTGCTTAGAAATCAACAGCGGTCGATTTCAAAATCTAATATCTGAAATTTGTCCAGAAACTTGACCCCTTAATGCACTTCAACCAACAATTCTAACTTTTTACATCGAAAGGAATGATGAACAGGAATTTTTTAGTATATTTATATATTTAATAGAGAATTGTAAAACCATCGATACGATAACTTTTAAGAATCTTGAGTATTGCGACTTCATTTAGGACGATGATCGCACGGATTAAAATTAAATGAAGTTCCATTTCAAGTCATAATTGAAATGTCTCTCTCTGCCTTTTTCACAAAAACTCATACTTACGTAAATAGATGGCTGGAGTCCTTTATATGGGCCAGCCTGTAAATTAAATATAATATAATCAAATATAACGTAATGGAATGTATTATCATTGAACGAATTTTGTCTACTGCATATTCTATTAGAAAACGTAATAATGGCATGTTCAATGTTATATTTTCCCTACCAATATCTGAAATTACTGAAAAACAATGAATAAAAATGAAAAAGTGTTTTAGTCCATGGCCAATCCTATTTCGAACACCCGATTCGAAGGAAAATTATCGCATTATGCGGTTGCTGGAAAAATTTAGATAGGTATTATAAATTATGAATGCAGAATGGTGAGAGAAGGCAAGTAACTCTGTGGATGTCCTTGAAGATAAGTAGGTGTTCGTTAAGGGGTGAATAATTATTACGATTCTCCAGTGAATTACACTTATTATTAGAAAAATAAATAAAAATTAAAAATACAAATAATTAAAATATCTAAAACTTTCGTATCAACCAAAATTTTACTAATTTCCAAAAAGAACTCAGCTTGGGGAAAAACGCGAACAACCAATTTCACGTTTCTATTATTAGACCTCAAAACCAGTCAATTCTTCTTCGATTATTGATACAAGGTCCTGAACACAACTTTAGTGATTTTTTCAGGAACCAGTTGACTAAACAATGAGCACTAACCATGGATTCTACAACAGCATAAAGAAAACTTGTGGTGAGAGAGCAGTAGAGCTACTGAAATTATGGCAGAGATTGAATGAGAAGTTGGCCCATTATAGAAATGACAAAACGTTTTTGTTGTCATTGCCCAGAGGATGTTTATCAAAATAAACGAAACGTCGGCCTATATATAACTGGTTTTCTTTATAATTAGAACTCAAAACCTGTCAATTCTTCTTCTATTATACATACAAGGTCGTACACACAACTTTAGTGTTTGACTTGATGCTTCATAAATTTGTATACGTTTCTTATGAGAGTTATTCTTTGTGTTTGATGGTAAATCTTAATTGCTATGGTGTTTCAAGTAAATTTGGAGATCCAGGTAATTCCATTGTTGGATTTTCGACTTATGATTTGTGCATTATTTCTCTTCTCATATATTTGGAATAGCTATTGAATTCAAAATGTTCTGTATATTATATTCGATGTTTTTCGTAGCCCTAAGGAAGAACTACAAACAGTTTGAAACGGTGGCAATTCCTAGTTGATTGAAATATATCGGCTATTCACACGAGAACATTAAACATTTTAACTTATTTTCAATTTTTTTTTCGATTCAAGGTGTGGTTTGCTCGGAAATCGTAAAAATTATTATTCACCGCTCACAACGACCTCCTCTTGCAGAATTTTCACCGAATTGTCCGCATTTTTTTTATTCACTTCAAAATTATATTAAATATTCCGACATACTACTAAAGGTTTTGTTTCTTACAATTCTGTTTGACTGTAGACCCTATTTCGGCGTTAAAAATTAAACAGAACCAATATTTGAATCAATGTTTCCTTACAAATATTATTGAAAGCATTCAGAATATTCAAAAATATAGTTTTGTATGATACTTTGTAACTTATTTTTGTCATTGAAATGCAAAAGTTTTCTAATTATCATCTGATGAAGTACTCTGATATAGGTTTCAAACTGTTACACTTTATAATATTGAAAGTAAAAATTGATCCTAAGGAATGGTATACAACTTCTACCGCAGAAGAAATTTTTACAAATGATTTTTTCTTAATTTTTTTTACTTGCGTTCCAGATATTCAGAACAAAATTCATAAGTCCAAAAAAATAACCAAAATTAAAGCTAGAAGACAAAAAAAATATCCACCAATAACTTGGTAAGCTTTTTTGTGACCAAAATAATTTTTTTATTTGAATTAGGTCGAATGAGTATCTAATATACGGCTCTACTGAGAGGGTTGAATAAAGTTCCAAGAATGGGGAATGAATGCTTATATTATTGCAATAGATCCTTACCAGAAATCAAAATTCGGGCATTCCACACAAACATTCAAAAATTTAACTCCTGTTAATCTCTAAACGTCAATATGAGATGAAGGAAACCTTGTCACATAACACAGTGTAACAACATTTCCGAACAAACCATTTATAATCTCATCTGAATTCAGTGGCACATAAAAAATAGCATAATTATATCAATTAACCAGAAACAGAATGGGATACACGCGAAGAACAAGTCTGATTCTCCAGGTGAGATATGTACACAAATTGGTCTCTTTAGGCTAACAAGCCAGTTGTGGGGTCAGCTGTACTCGATGGGAGATTGCGGTGTACTTAGTCGGATTCACTTCATAATCGTGGAAATTAATTTCACAGACAAAAGTTTTTTTTTCCAGTTGGCCTCGACTTTGCGCTGATTGTATCGAGAAAGAACAAGTTAGAAGTAGGTACCGGAATTCAAAATTAGGAACAATTATGCATGAGTAATATTTTTGAAGCATGTTGAATTTAAATTTCATGATGAATCAATCTGTCTCGAATCTCCTTGCTTTCAGAATTTCATATTCTCTGTTTTTCAAAATATATTGCCAGCACGTATGCCCTGAAATTATCTCTAGAGCAGAAGACACGAAATTGTAAGTAGAACCTGTCCGGCTTTCAACGAGAAAAATCTCCCTTGGTCAGAGAAGATAATCCGGAAGCATCTTTTTTTTTCGGCAGCCGCTGCTTAGATAGATACAGCTCCAAAAAGATTACACCTGAAAAGCAATTTTTAATTGTTTTCTTGGAAAACTGACCGGAATCACAGCCCTCTTAAACACAGTTAACAGTGTTAAGAGGGCTGTGCCGGAATGTATTTAGCAGGCAATCTATGGAAGCGAGGGGACACTAAAGAAAAAATTGGTGGGTTTCCCCACAATTTGACGGGGTAGTGTTTTAATTCATATTTTTTTTTCATAGTTTGATTCATTTTGAACAAATTAATGCTTTTATCATTTCTTGCTAAGGGAAACGGTTTTTGAGAAGAAAGAAATCAACAGGTACGTAGCGTAGAATTATCTTTTTTTTTAATTGCTTTTCAGGAGCAAAATTCGTTGTCTACTGAAGAGATCTCGAGAACTATAGCAGCTAGAAGAAAACTGATAACACATTCACGAGCTCTTTTTTCTTGACTAATCCAAAACTGAAAACAGATCCAGCCCAACGTTCATAGATTTTGAGTTATGAACGAAAATTGAGAAATTGTCATTTTCAATGAAGCTGAATAACTCGCTTATTTGAACTCGTATTCGAAATCCGTTGTTACATTCTACAGGCACTTTTTTATGAGGAATTCGAATATAAATTTTTTGATCAAGTCATTTTCGAGATAAGACAGGCATTTCTGATTTTTCAAATGTGAACTACAGTTGAAAGTTAATCCGTCTTGCTGCAATTTTTTTGCATGCTGATTTAAAAAAAAGTATCATAAATATGTCGCTAGTCACATGAATATAACAGAAGAAAAAAAATTTCATACTTTTTCCTGCTTTTCGATTCACTGTTGAACTTTCAGTAGACTGGCGACTGACGTAACCATAGCGACCGTTGAATATGCATTATGGTTTGTGAACTCCACATGCCATGTGAACTCAACCTTCTGTGATAGGAATCACCGACTGTCGAATAATTACTTCTTTTATATGTCGATATCGAGATCGATATCCGTTAAAAGAGTGTAAAAAATTTTCGTCTCATTATTCAATTATCGTTTTTCTATTTATAAAATAAACTTAAAAAGTCAGTAATATAAATGAAAATGAAAATTTCTCAATTTTAGTTCATAACTCAAAATCTATGAACGTTAGACTGGATCTGTTTTCTGATTTGGAAGAGATAGTTAGAGAATGTGTAGTCCGTTTTCTAGCTGCTATAGTTCTCGAGATCTCTTCAGTAGACAACGAATTTTGCCCACCCTTTACATAAGTGGGGCAGCTCAAAAAATTAACTTTATATGGAGGACTCGAATCATTTTTTGACTCACCCTTTGTATTTTTTCGCAACTATTCCTTTATCTCTTCTATATCTATGTATCGAAATTTAAAATTGGATATCGAGGATTCATTTCGTATTCGTAGAATCAAATTATCTATGAGTATTGAGATTAATGAGACTCATGAATATCTGATAATTAATTCTCTATGGCCGGAAAATATCATCATGAACAGATTTGCTGAATATGAAATATGAAAATTTCCAAAAACACAAGAATTATTGGATCGCAATCTTGAAAAAATACGGTATTGAATTGAGAAACAAAAGTTGTAATCATATTTTGTAGTTACAAAGATGCACAATATTCCCAAATTATTCTGAATTATATGCAATTGGGAATAAGAAAAGTATACATCATTACGGAGTAAATTTCCTTTTTCTCATCAGTGTTTTTGGGTGATATTTTGGAAACTTTTTCTTTTTGGACAAATGCAATTTTCACATTTCTCGTTATTTGTTGTTCTTTTTTCACAATACTGCATCAGCACTTCACTACGGCATTTGTTCTATTGCCGTGGGTAAGATTCAATTATTTGCTAGGATCAAGAAGACTATAGTCCTACCGGTCTCACAATTTTCATATGATCTGCGATAAGTTTAGAATTAAACAGAGTGGTCTGAAAAATTCCTGGAAATAACTTGCAAATGTTCAAAAATTTGCATCAGTTTCTATGGAAAATTCTGACCCACTTCTGTATGAGATAGAGCCGGGCGCACTACAATTAAGAATAATTAATTAATTTCTCACATGACCAGGCATATAAAAGAATAGTGAAGTGCAAATTTTCAGAACAGCAATGTTATGTCAGGAATGATAGTTGTTCGAATCAAGCTGCATGAACTCTATACAGAGTCGGACAAAATTCATATATTCGTGATTTGGTTACTTTTTCGTAGAAAAATGTTCAAGAAGATCAATTTGACTTTTAAAGTATGTTACTTGTATGTAACATGTATAATTGAGGAGTTATTTGTCAGGAAATATTTACGACGGGCGGTATATAGTTCCGTTTTTTCGAATGGGAATCCTAACTATACATGAGCCATTAGTCAAGTAGTGGATAGATCTTTCGTTGAATATTGAGAGGGCTTTCGATAGAGTATGGCAGGAAGGTCTAATCTACATGATTAAAAAAAACAGGATAATCGATCAAGCTCTGCATGATAATAGGGAACTATCTGAAAAATAGAAACTTTCATGTAAATAAGATAGATGGAAAACTGCTCAAACTAAACAATTGGAAGCAGGAGTGCCAGATGGATCAGTACTTGGTCCTTTGCTTTACATCATTTACGTATATGATATCCCAAAGAATATTAGAAATATGATAATACTATACGCAGATGATACAGGAGTAGCAGTCAGACATCGACGCCCAGGAATCATACACCAGACTGCAGAAAGCAAATGGTGTACAAAATGGAAAATCCAGATAAATGGAAGAAAAACTCAAGCAATATTACTGTAAAATAGGAGGTTGAGGATGGAAGAAAACCTTGAAGTTGCTTCATACACATGTATACCTAGAATGAAGCTAGACAGAGGACTTATCTGGAAAAATCACATCAAATGTGTGGTTGATAAAACAAAAGCCGCAATGAATATACTTCATCCACTCATGATAGAAGGAGTTATACGAACAAGAACATCAAGTTGACGATGGTTAAAACCATCGCGAGACCACAAATTACATATGAATCGGCGGCATGGGGCTTCGCAGCCTAAACCCACATCAAGGGAATACAGGCCACTCCTTAGAAAGGCGATGGATGTACTCTAGTTTGTTAGAAATATACAAATGAACTAGTTACAGAATTTATGAAGAGAAAGGAAGAAACAATATTCGAGAAAGTCAAACAACATCCAAATGAGGAAAAACGAATACTAGTTGACTACGATCGCACTGAAGAAGATGGTAGGTCGACAACCTACCACCAAAGACCGAGAGATCAACTAAGAATGCAAAGATGAAATATTGATTCAGTATCACGTACCTAACCAAAGAAGAGCTTAACCTATCCTATAAAAGATAGAGGCAACACACAATCATCAACACGACATTGATCATCTGAGAGTCCAGAAACCAAAAGAGTCCATTACTGGTTTATAAGCAAAATGCTCGGAACCTATGAAGAAGCAGTTAAGGGTTTC
This sequence comes from Coccinella septempunctata, assembly GCF_907165205.1. Lineage (NCBI taxonomy): Eukaryota > Metazoa > Arthropoda > Insecta > Coleoptera > Coccinellidae > Coccinella > Coccinella septempunctata. Next base: position 25,038,896 of record NC_058192.1, read on the forward strand.
TAGTGGGTGTCGGACTCAGAGAATGAGCCAAACTGTCCCCCTCAGGGGAGGTGTGATTAGTCTTTTTGAAGATTTTCCCCCTGCTACAACAAAAAATCTGTGTTATCGAGAACATGTCTTTTTCGTAGGGTACTTATTGATGAATAATTTGAAATTAAGATCACAACTACAAAAATAAATGAATAAGTACGTAATTGATAAGTGCTTCAATCTTTCTTTAATCTTTAATTACTTCCCTACAAGGAAGGCATGTTTTTGATAAAATATCAATAACTCCTAGAGTGTATGTCAATAAAAATATAAAAGTTGAACAGCTGAATGACTGAATGGGTGTAATGATATAACGTTTGCTCAGATAAGATGTAGATGATAAAATGATTCAATTGCGTTTACATATCATGCATGACTTCGATTACATAATATCTTAGTTGGAAACGTAACTTTTTCAAAATCAAGTGAATAGAACACATAAATGGATGGTTTCATTGATCGGCAGATCCACATCTATATGATTTCAATCGATAATCTGATTATGAGAATTCAGCATGTCATTCTCACTTCAAATTATAGTCCATATATACACCGATTTAATGTGGTGGTAACATTGTGGATCTTTATCGATGAATATGAGGTATATGACTTGATTACGATTCTAAATTTTAACTGTTATCATCGCTTGAATATGACTGTAATAAAATAAAATGACGAGTGATGATTACTGAAGTAGGTTGATTAGCAAAACTACGGAAACTCAGCAGAGGGGTTCCTGAGACATAAATCGAGTTCGGTAATGCATATCTCCCAGGTAGTGGGATACGTGACAATGGACCAGTTCCAGTATAACTCAAGACCTTATGATCTAGTAGTTTCGATTGGTCTATTGTCATGTGACCTATTATCCCAGATATGGGGATATGCATTACCCAACCATCTTATACACTTTTCACCCAATCCTTAAAATCAGTTCATTTTCCATTAGGTCTACTTCAGACGATAGTTCTGCTACGGTAATTACACAGATAAAAGGAGACCACATTTATACATCATATGTCAAAGGAACTGCTTTTGTGTTTCACTCTGCATTGAAATGTGAGACCAAGATCCAAGAATCGGCTCTCGTTATTGGAATTCCATGAAATAAAACTGCTGACGTGATGTGTCTTTGATCTACAATTCACATACGCCTTCATTTCAACGAAAAATATTCTATCATTTGTGTTCACCGCTCGTAAAGTTCATATAATGTTCCAGACTTCTGAAATCAATTCGTAATAGTTATAGGGCACTTTTATTCGATATCTACCTGAGCACGTTTTTCTACACATATACGAGCATAAGATAAGGCGCGAATCCTAACAAATTTTTTGGTATTGAATTTTGAGGACCATTGTGAACATATTGTGAACTTCCCTGGTGAATGAATGAAGCAAAAATCACGTCCTTTGTTATTCATGCTGAGTATTTTGACAGGAGATAGGAGGTGGTGAGGCTAGGATAGAAGTAGAAATAACATCTATTATATTAAACCCAATGAACTTGCCTTGAAAAGGTCAGAATATACGGACGAAACGTCGGCATTTAGTTCAGCTTAGTCTTGTTCTTCACCACCTATCCTAGCTCCTGTCGAAATACTCAGCATTATGAACTTCTTGAAAAACCAATTCGGATTCAAGACTAAGAATGCTATAAGAAAACTTTTAGTCAAAATATGCTGTTGGTTAGACGAAAATAAAGTTGGTAAATGCGTTTTCCTAAACTTCACGAGGGCGTTCGACACTGTGCTACATAAAAAGTTGCTCAGAAAACAATATTCTGGAAAAGTCTTGTATACTAATGAAAAGCTATTCATCTTATAGGATACAGCATGTGGAAATGGATGGCACTGAAAGCAGTTCTGAGTTACAGTGACTCTAACAATACAGTGGCGAAAATTAGAAATTTTGGAATAATTTGGCCGCATGTACAGGTGGTTCCTAAATTCAGGCGACAAAAGGAGAAGGATCGTATACAATTAAGATGAGTCTTTTCTACAACAAAATTTCCTCAGCCCACCCTTAAAAGGTGGTAACTAAAATTCAGTTATTATTTTTTTGAACTTATACAGCATCCATGACACTTAGATTACGTTCGTGAATTTTGGCTGGAACTGGTCATTTCCAGCATTTATTATGAAATTTTCCTTTACTGATTTCCACTCAATTTATTAAATATAAAAAATATTATAAAATATGGGTTTTCTCATCAGCTATTGCTTTTGGGAAAAAATTCAAAAATGAAAAAAAATTGTGAAAAAAACGAGAATTTTTATTCTATAATTTCATTTCATGAAACTTCATCTCAAAAAAAGTTTTGATTTGAAATAAAGTAGGTAAGGGTTGCTAATTTCACCCCCGTATGATGTAACAGGAATATAAAAAAATGGGTTTTGGGCTTAGGAAGTTTTGTTATAGGAAAGACCCATCTTAATTTCAAAGGAGCAAAAGAACGCAAAGAAAGCTGTGAGAGATTTAATTAATGTCAGACTGCGGTTCCAGAAAAATAAAGGCGAAAACAGTAACGCGACGCGAGCTGACGCGTTTGGAACGGGTGAATTGTACGCGCATGGCGTCGCGTCGGGTGTTCATAGCATGATTCTGGTCTATAGAAAACAATACATTTGATTCGACTCAACACGCATCACGTTTCATCGGGTCGCGTCGCGTTTTAATAATGTGTTTCCGCCTTAAGTCCACAATGATACTGGCTCTTGCCAGTTGAATATTTAACATTCACTTCTCATATATCTGGCTATCCCTGAAGCAGATTCTATGAAACATTTATATAAGAAGTACTTCTGACCGAGATGTGGGATTAAAGAAGCATATAGAATATAGAATTGGAAAAACTTAGATGTTCAATATCAATATTTAAATTACTGCAAAAATACCTTGAAAATAATACTTTATGATGCTCTGCCGATTCCAGATATCATACGGTAGGTATATTAGGGTGTGGAAAGCATATGAGTGTCATTTAAGAAGAGTGGAAATTATGAAAAAATCGTTGGTTTTTGTTATTTATGGTAAATCCCTGATACTTCCATGAGATGATTTATAGGTACTTTTTATCTAAAGCCATTTGTCATCTGAAGATATGAATCCTTTTCGGCCTACGAATATTATCTAAATAGAAACAAATCATATTTTTATTATATTATTATTAGCCCTGTGAGATGGCCTCCGGGTTCTCCAGATCTCAGACTATGAGGGGTTTTAATGGGGATATTTGAAGGTAGAACACGAATTTCTAACTCAGAACTATTAAGGAAGAGAACAGAAAACAGAAGTTATAAGAATTCTTATCGTCAAACCCGAGGTCAAACCTAAAGAACGAGATCGAAATTTATGTGGTACTCAGCAGGATGGTTCACAATTCGAACTCTAATAATTTGTTTTATTATCTGACTGAGGCCCGGTACTTTCACGTGCGAATAACTAAATTTATTCGATGAATAAGTCTTATTCTTAGGATAAGTAAAAATGCAGTCTTTTCACTTTCAGATAGTGTTATTAAATCTATCATTGAAACTCGTTAATAAAATTTTATTTGTCATAGATCGAATGTCGGTACGTCATTATTGGTTGAATTTTTAAGATTCTGGATGTATGGTTATTTTTTGTGTGATTTTCACGGAATATTTGCTTTCTAGTTGGAATTATGACAATTTCTACAATGCGGTCTCTTATTTTACATTAATCAGTGAAAAGTAGTATACCGTGTTTTCACAGAATTGTTATTCGTCAAATTATGGAGAGTAGAGAGAAGGAGAACGATCGCTGCTTTGAGACCACAGATTTTTTGTCCCCTAAAATATGTACCAATAGTAGTAGTTCATGTTTTTGCCAACAGTCGCGCTGGCCATCACGAGAGTGCGAAATTTTGTTTACACAAATCAAATTGTAGTTGGCTCGTTGGCTGAGTGAACTGTTTCCCTGGTGACAGATGATAGGAATATTATTATTGTCGATTTTTGATAAGAGAACAACATATGACCATGGTGAAATGTTGAAGCGTGCGCTAGTATAAGAGTGTTTTGGAATCGGAAAGAAAAGGAGAAGAGATAAAATTTCCGAGAGCATTTTTGAGAGAAAATTGGAAAAAACCTTATCTCAAGAATCAACTCCCAATCAATTTGTGTGTCAAGAGCACTTTTGCGATGCAGATATCAAAAAGATGATGGATTCATTATAAACGAAATCGAAATTGTCATCCCTCGTGAGAAGTTGACTCTTCTGAATAAGAATATTTAACCAATAAAACTACATGGTTCAGAAGTAAATATTCTTGAAGAATTTTGTTGGCATAACATAATATATGGTTTATATCGGTTCTCAGCTGAGTATTGGCAAAAGAATCTACTCTAATACCTAAGTGATAAATCTGAGACTGCTACCTTTTGTTGTCTTGATGTGTACTGCTCCTCACTACGGATTCATATAATTTTGAAGATTAGTAAACCAACTAACATAGCTGCTTTCAATAAACAATGATAAACAAAAGTAGGTACAATTTTTTTGATCAGTGATTTCTTTTGAATTTCATTGATTTCGACTTGCATTTTATTGCATATAATTCAGAGAACTCATATTCAATATAGATTTGAAGAAAGGTATTTGAAAAATCATCAGAAAAACCACGATGACACATAACCTTAAATAAAATGAAGGCTGTTCATTTCAAATTGACGCTTGAATCCCCACTCCTTATCGATACCCGTTGTAATCGCAGCGACACCTATTTTCCCCGTTTTTGGAGACACATTTTTAGTACGGCGATCGTTCTCCTTCTCTCTACTCTCCATACGTCAAATAATTTCATCTGAAAGCACCGAAATAAGGTATCCTTCAGATAGGAAATTATTCGACAGATACTTATTGACAGTGAATAAAATTTATTCGAAGATGAAAGTACCGGGCCTGAGTTGAAAATTTGAAATGCAACTGTAGTTTCATTTGAAACATCAGTAATCCTTTTTATAATTTGAAATCATATCCTTCATATCGTTTTCGAATTACCCATAAAAAGGCACCATTATTAAAGATCCAATGTTTATGTTGTTGTTTCCGAAGCCTTCGAACCAATGCATTCAAAATTGATGTAGTCCATTCAAAGTGTAAATTTCTTCACCCTACTAGCACTAGAGAACACAGAAAACATCCAAACTAATCGAATAACCGAATCCAAGATTTCCTTATATTTCTTCGGATCTAAGAATGTCGCTTAGCTTAGATGAGAATTCATTTCGACGTTTAAAGAGTAGGTAGGTATGAATTTTACGAAATATTGTTTCATGATAATAGCTCTTGTGTAAAGTTGAAGTCCATTGAATATTGGATCAAAGTTAATATGAGTTTTTGTTGTTATAGACAGGAATAAATTGCACATTGTTTTTTAGAGAGAATTTCATATAAATTGTAAATGTCCAATGTACGCTTCTTTATTTTACAAAGCTTTATTAATAAAAAAAAAACGAAATCAGGAAATCTGTATAGATTACAAAACTGCTCTAATATTTAAATATCATCAATAAGTGTGGAATTCCACCAAATATATTTTTCGGCTCATGTTGAGAAGGCATTCTTCATATTCAAATTGTCCTGTAAACTTGAAATGTCCAGAAGTAATAGAAGTATCGCAGAAAATAATAATATTGAGCAGTTACAGTAATTTATAATGAGATTTATTTGTCAACTTTCTCCTGAGACTTTTTTTAAATCGTCAAGTTTTTATTTCAACCAATGAAAATTTGAGAATTGATCTTGACCCAATCTCGTGATATAATTTCTCATACTTAATTGTACTTATTTCCTACTCACAGAAGAAAACACGTAAGCCAAGAAAGAACTTTTAAATTGGACTGTTTCAAAATGAAATAATTATGGTTAATACGTGTACAGGAAATCCTATTAGCGAACAAATTGGCGTAAGCATTTTCCCCCTGTTATAAAAATGAGGAAGCTGCAAGATAAAATTTCTAGATCGTTGTCACAAATTCGAATTTCATGCTGAGTCACATTTTGTCATCAACTTACTTTTTTAATTCACGTTCTCATGAAGATGTTTGATATAGAGAATTTCACTTGATGAACTGAGTGATTTGAAAACAACTGATGAAAATTCGTCAACTAGGCTATGAAACTCCGGAAAATTATTGTTCTTGTGGAATATCCAATTTGTATCAAACCATTTTATTATTTAATTGTTGATATGCTACTTTTCAGATGTAATCTATTCTTCAGTTCAAGGTCATCTAAAAAAGTTTTCTGAAGCATATAAAGGGTCATTTTTATAGTAACCTTTATTTGATGCATTTCTGTATGCGCCTTTTTTTACAAATTTCTTGGCTGGCTTCTTTCAACTTTCAAGAAGAATGAGGAACATGCTCTCAGTCGTAGGCAGCATAATGGTTCATTTGGATCCTTGGAGCTGGAGCTCAATTATCTAGGCCTGTCATTTTGAACATTCGAAAAAAAATGAGAAACACGCGCTCGATCTAAGACAGAAACGTGGTTCATTTTTATTTTATCAGCTGCATGGGGTTCTAAAGCCTAGAGAGAGAAAAAAATGCTTTATAGTTTATCTGATACATTCTCTTTTTAAATTTTTCTCAAAGTTCTTGGCTGTCCGTTTTGAAAAAAAAAGAACATTCGCTCGATCATAGACAGAGAAGTGGTTTATTTTGATCCTTGAAGCTGGGGCTATATAGGGCTGTCAGAATGAGATGAAATTTTTTTTTAGTACTTCATATACATTTCTCAATACACATTTATCTCAAAGTTCTTGGCCATCCATTTTAAACTTCCGAGAAAAAAGAACATACGCCCAATCGTAAGCAAAATAGTGGTTCATTTTGATCCTTAGAGGAATAGGAATATTTCGACACCCATTCACAAAAATTCTTAAGGCTTGCCGAAAGTATCCTCTTTCGAATCCACTATAGTACTTAGTTTTTCTACTAAATTCATTAATATCGTAAATTAGGAGAGTGGTAATGATATCGTCGATATATGTAGGGTAGGTATATCAATTTAGGTATCCTTATTCTAAGATACATTGTTGCAATTTTCCAGGTCTTGTGATACTTTCTGAGATGAAAATATAGATACCTACCTGGATTTTGACCCAATACCAAGAGGAAAAATTCTATGGGTTATAGTGTCCGATAACTTTTTCACATGACCTCGAATAATTTCGAGGTCATGAATTGTACATAAAAAGTTATATGGAAAGCAGTTTTAATTTCTCGATGAATTAAGTATTAGATAAAGCAGATACGAAGTGTGCCTGTAAAACAACAGCTTCAAGAAATCGAAATGCTATGAGTATCCGTCCAGTACCATCTTCAATTTTAAGAAAAAGAAGCTCACTTTTGCTAAAATCGCAATCCTATATCTCCGAGAATAAGGGAGAACTCATTAACTATATAAAATTGCGGAAATATTAGATTGGGAAATAAGAACTCCATAATTTTGTTTGTAGATGATTATGTAATGATATCTTGTGAAGTATCAATCATACAATTTCACTATGCGTGTCAGAAAAGAGACATATCGCAATAAAAACAATTATCTTTTATTCATTTGGTCCAATCAGTTGTGAGTAGCAAGTTGTTGAATCAACAAAACAAGTAGGTATATTCAACATTATATTGCTTTCATTATACATTGAGCCTATAGTTTCCAATTTTCAAATAGGTATACTTATTAGATTCTCTTTCTCCTTATCAACTATATTTAATGGTTAATCAAAATGTAACTAAAATCTCCAAACAGCAGAATCGACAAATGCTCTGAAGAATCTACAAACTGAAGAGATAGCAAATATGTATTATCCCAATATCGTGAACTCTACGATGTGGTAGAAAATTGTGGAGGTAAAGTTTCAAGCAGCAGTTCAAATCTTTTATGATGATGAAAAACATGTTTATAGCTCGTGGATATCGATAAAGGTCATTGCTTATGAACGAGAATGAGCTATACCTTTTACTTACATATATTGATAGCATATTGTAGGTATTTTTCAATAGAATTTGTAAAAATTCTGGATATTTTACTTTCAACATTTATTTTGCCAATTCGTTCGATTGAGCCAAGTATAATATGGGTTCAAAGTTCAAAAAAGAATATCATTCTTCAGTGCATACACTTATATTTAATTGCTCTGTGGATCAGCGTCTTCTCCCAATACGAAACTGAATTCCACAAGTTAAAATCTCAATTCATAAGCACCCTCTAAATTATTGCTTATAGGAGATGTAAAATACAGAATAATCAATTGTGAATGCAAAAGTTTTTAGATATGTATATAAGTTTATAGTTTTTATATGTTCGTTTTAACGCACTTGTCAAATATGTATTCAGTAAAAATTTACCTTAACGCAGCAATACATTTTGATTTTCAAAAAATTCGATAATATGCAGGGTCATGAGTCAACGAAACTGTATTGAATGTATACCAAGTTTGGATATTTAGGTAGCAAAAATATCATTTTCAACTTTATTTCATCACTTTTTTATTGAAACAACACCTAAGGTAACTTCTAAAACGAAAAGCGCAGTTGCGGATTGAATTTTAACATCTCTCATATTATAAAATTCGCATTGTAGACCCGTAGTTGAGCTATGTACATTTAACTATGAAATACCCCGTACAGGTATGGATTGACTCACAATCAACACAATAGACCAAACATTGCTTGTAATTAGGAGATATATATTGGTGTATTGCCTCAAAAAAGGCTGTTAAACGTTCTGCGACTCTTTTTTTTTTTCGGAGTATAATATATTTTTTGAGCTCTGTAACTTTCGAAGTACCGCAGGTTATGGAGAAATAGTGCAGTAACGTGGTAAAAGTGAATCCCTTGAACTTGGGTCTGTTCGAAAGTAAAAAATATTTTAATACATTAATTTTTTTATTATGAGCTCAGTTATTTTTTCAGAGGAAAACTCTTTTCTCCTCTTCATGGTTCAAACTAACAGGAGGAATTTATAATTGCGAATAAAAATCATTGATAGTATTATCATGGTTTCCTTGTCATGTCTAATCAATTTCATGGCAAGAATAAACGACGGGAACGAACGCCCTTGGAAAATTGCGAAAGCGTTAAGGAAAACATCATCTAAAATACCGCCTAGGACAACGAAAAACGGTATAGCAATTAGTGACAAGGATAAAGCGAATGGATTGACGAAAGAACTGAAGTAACATTTCAAACCGAACCCAACGAAATGTAAAAAATTCGGCATAGAAGTCCAGAACCGAATGACAGAGAATAACAAGAATAAGATGGAAAAACGATAGAACTCACTACAACAGAAGAAGTAGCAGAAATAATCAGAGTACTAAAAAACAGAAAAGCTCCAGGAAGAGATGGAATAAGCAACCAATCATTGAAAAATTTACCAGAGAATGGAATACAGAAAATGACGAACATAATCAACGCAATTATGAAAATCGAGTAGGTACTACCCGGAGACATGGAAAAAATCAATAAACATAATGATCCAAAAACCAGGTAAATAAAGAAGGGAAACGAAAAACTATCGACCCATTAGTCTGCTTTCAGCAATGAGCAAGATAGCAGAGAGGATAATATACAAAAGACTGAAAAAGGAAACAAAAGAGCTAAAAATCATTCCCGAGGAACAATTCGGGCTTAGATCAGAGCACTCTACGACACACCAACTGAAGAGAGTAATTAACTACATCGAAAAAAGACGTAAAAAGGAAAGAAGACAGGAGGAATATTTCTAGATATTTCGAGAGCCTTCGACAAAGTATGGCACGAGGGACTTATACACAAGATGTTATAATAGATGAAAAAATTTCAAAGAGAATGATAAGATTGTTAACATCTTACCTACTAAACCGGAAATTCATAGTGAAAATAAATGGAGAAGAGTCCGAAGAACACGAAACAGAAGCAGGAGTACCCCAAAGATCCATACTAGGACCCATATTGTATCTTATATACATATCGGACATACCCAAAACAGAGAACACAATCATTGCACCATATGCAGATGACACGGCTATATTAACTAGCTCACGAGTAACCTCTAAAATAGAGAAGGAACTGCAGAAACATTGCCACAGGATAGAAGAATGGATGAACAAATGGAAAATCAGAGCAAATCCGGAGAAGAGCAATGGAATTATTTTCTACTACAAGAAGACAAGGAAAGAACCCTCGAATAACGTAAAAACGAACAATGTACCAATTCCATGGACCACGTCGGGAACGTCGAAGTTAAAGCAAGAAGAATCAAAGGTTTCATGTACCCATTACTGAAGAGGAAGAGCAAACTAGATAAAAGAAACAAAATGAATATATACAATACAAAATTATGACCGATAATGACATACGCAGCCACAAGCTGGAAGAACACAACCGAAAGGAACATGAGAAGACTTCAGAGAGTTCAAAACATATCGATATGGCAGGCACTAAACGCACCGTGGTATCACACGAATGAACAAATCCACTAAGATATAGAATATCCCACAATCGAAGAGCACCTACAATAAATAAACGAAAAACTGGAAAAAAAATGGAAATACACAATAATCCACTGATTAGAGAAATAATGGAATAAACAGAAGTAAGGCGAAACAAAGAGGGAAAATACAAAACGGCGGAAATAATAAGACTACTTCGTCCCGCGAAACCAGAGAGACATACGATACGATGCGATACGATCCTTGTCATGTCTAAATATTCTCATGCAGATATTCGGTTGTCTTTTTACAGATCGTGTTAACTTTGGATTCAAAGAACATCTCCTCATTTATAACATGAAAAATCCTTTATTGAAGGATTTCAGTCTGAAAGTACCTTTACCTTCACCCACTTTGAAATGCTACTATGATAGCAACACGTGTAGTGCATAACTGATAAAAGTCAAAATCATTCAATTCAGTTTTGAGTTAGGAAATTTATTCCGCTACAGTTGTCTAGTGATCTGATAAAAAAATTAATTTTTAGATAAGAAGGACAATTAATTTTATGTAATATAATTCTGAAGTTATACTACAGTGTGAAATTCAGTAAGACTTCGAGATATATATGGACACTGTATGCACAATTATTTTTTTGAATTAAAACATAGGTACATCAGACGCTTATCACTAAATTATGTGGGGAAAGTGATCAAGAACCGGCTCGAACCAGTATATTGTAGGCGAAGAAAGGATTTCGACCGTAAGAAATGAATACATTATCTGAAAGAGATCTTTCAGTAAATATTTAATCTTGCCGAGGTTATCTTAGACAACAGATTCGGATAAATCTATTGAGGTTCTACATTACTTAGTAAATACGTAATCTCATTATACACTCGACCTGCTATACCTATTCCACAATGCTATAATATTCCACAATTCAATTTTGCTGACCATGAAATTATTAATTGAGTGTGAGTCACCACATAGAATTTGAATTCCACTTTCTGAATGAAATTTTTTGGAAATCTTCTCTGCTTTCAGCAAAGAAATGTTATGTGATTATTATTGACCGGCAACCCGAGCTCAAACATTTTTCTCTTTACTCTCTTACTGTTACTAATTTATTTGTAGTAAAATTCAATAAGGTGCTCTTTCTGTCTGAGTAGAATGCACAATGTTCGTTCACAAAAATATTCCAGAACGTGAATTTCATTTGTACCCAAATTTCGTAAAACAGAATCGAATCAGTAGGTACTCACTAAACCTTGTAGTTGGGGAGCCGAAAAGTGAAATTCGGGATTTACTCGAGCGTGTCAGATTAATATGAGGGGATATACCCTAGACCCTGTAGAGTACCTCTACCAAAAATTAGACCTGTATACAGGGTCTTTCACGAGGAACCTCACCCATATTTATACGGGAAACTACTGAACGTATTTTCATGAAATTCAGCACTTATAAGTATTTCACGATGCTGATGAAATCTAAAATATTTTCAAGGCATGAGCACCTCCGGTTTTTCCGGAAATTACGTCAACTCCCGTTTTTCAAATTAGAACACCATTTTTTTATTGCAGAAATAGATTCCTTAGAAAATTTCAAGTTATTTTGATGTAACATTTTTCAGTTTTGGTTGGAAAATTCTCTCTGAGCGGGAAAATTCGAAAAAAAAATCGAAAATAGAGCTCCGCTGAAACAAGAATAACTTCGAGGTTTTTGGATGGAAAATTTTCATTTTTGGGATTTTTCAAGATGTAAGATTGATGTATCCACTTTAAAAATCGAAATCGCGATTCATGATACAGGGGGTGAAAAAATCGCTTTCAAAGTTAGGGATGACAAAATCGTGAAAAATCAATTTTTTCAAATTAGAACCCCATTTTTTTATGGCAGATATTGAATCTACGTTAAAAAATAATGTGAGTGTATGCATCACACTCTTGCCCTAAAGTGGATATTATCTGAGTTATTCACAAAAAACTGTTTTTCGTCTTGAATTTTCAGCTATTTCTTTTCCCTTCACGCCAAAAAGATGAAATTTTCAGGAACTGTTATTTGAACCATGCTGTAGATTTTTCACCCCTTCTTGAAACCGACTTCAAGTTACTATTAGGAGAACCATGGCAAACTCTCGCAGTTATAACTAGAGAAGATGCTCAAAGTTTTGACCGTTAATTTCTAGACATTTATTTATACGTTTCAGGAATGCTTCGTGCGTTGCTCTTTTTATTTCATCGGGAGGAAGAGATCTGCAAAAGTGTTTAAAAACCAAATTGAGTTTCAAAACTATGAATCTAAAAATTCCCGCTCAGAGAGAATTTTCCAACCAAAACTGAAAAATGTTACATCAAAATAACTTGAAATTTTCTAAGGAATCTGTTTCTGCAATAAAAAAATGGTGTTCTAATTTGAAAAACGGAAGTTGACGTCAATATTTTAGATTTCATCAGCATCGTGAAATACTTATAAGTGCTGAATTTCATGAAAATACGTTCAGTAGTTTCCCGTATAAATATGGGTGAGGTTCCTCGTGAAAGACCCTGTATAGCGGTAATTGTCTAGGACAGCCTGTCAGAAGAGTAAAAAAAGCGATCATTGTATATACTCGAGCGTGTCAGATTGAGATATATGTGATTAATAACATGTTGAAAGTATATATTCTCTTAATTTGACAATTTAAGCGTGTCGAAAATGTGTGGGAGGGCACCAAAAAAAAAGTCACGTGTACATTCTCGCGCTCGGTGGCGTTTTTTCTTATTTTGAAGCTAATGATTCAAGAATAACGGGAAAAAGTATAATCTGACAGTTTTAGCAAGCCGAAACAATAAAAATTGGCCATAAAGGTCACAAGAATCAGTTTTTTTGAAATATCTCCTCCCCTGGGCTTCAAATCTTTTTCGCATTATTTATAAAAGTTGTAGAGCATAACATTTTCAAAAAATTTTGTCTTGAGCAATTTTTTCTACATTCAAACGTTTTTGAGACATATGGCGATTAATGCGAGGTGTTTAGCGATACATGCTGAAGCGAAAATTCACTCCTTGGAAAATAGTACATTCCAAGGATCAGTAAGAGACTAATTTCGAAATTGTCTTCATAGAAATACCTTGTCATTTTGACAATTGGATGAATGTAGAATAGACTGGGATTCTACATTGATCTTGCCCTTTCGCATGTGTGGCTAAGCTCCTCGACCTTATCGACCCCTAACTCGAGCAGAGTTAGAAGTACGTTAAAAGTATGTAAAATTGCTTCAGACAAAAGTTGTGTAGAATTTTATTATGTACAACTTTCATAATGAATACAAAAACGATTAGAGGTACAGGCAGGGTAATATTCGAAAAAAAGCCTTTTTATCATCTTCAAAGTGTCAGATTGAGAAAACCCCCCCTGATTAGTATCAGATTAATGGGTCAACACGTCTACAACACCGAGATTAACCATCTGTATGAAAATCTGACACGCTCGAGTATGTACAAGTAACGACCGCTGTGACCTTGCGTCACGTCCAAATTGTCAGTCCCTTGAAAAGTAGCTTTCCTTGGGTCCAATTAACATATCCTCTAAAAATCTGACACGATGGAAAAAATATTTTTTTACTTACCATTTTCAACTCTTCTGTACAGCCAGTCCCCCCGCGCAAATTGTCAGATAAGCATGAATTCATCATCAGACACGTAGGGCATATACAGTATCTTACTCTGAAATGCTCGAGTATATACATCTGACAACTTTCCCCACCGCTGAAAGTGCATACATCATAGAACCTCTTTTTTCTACCATCTAATCTTCAAAATCCACTAGGTCTCCAAGACGCTCGAGTAAATCCCGATTTAGCATCGTCGGCTCCGCAACTATTGGTTTTGGATATGTCGATATGTCAACATCAATTGTCGAAGTACGAGATGTTTTAATTATGGTATCAGAAATTACCAATCAAGAACTAAGAAAAGTAACTTAAGGAAATTCATTCCGCCTTATTCCGCATTCATTAAGCCTTTCTTCATGGTCCATAAGAAGGTCCATGTGTTCTCCATATGAAATGTATATTCAGCCAGTTTCAATTGAACGAGAGCTTTACGTATAATAGCATTACCTATATGTTTTCTTTATGTGAATATTGGAATAATTTCTTCATTATTCAAAAATAACCGATGCGGGAAGCGTGCAGTAGATTAATCATTAGTAATACCACTAGAGGTCAAGAAATTCTCGGATTTAATTTGATTCTTGTGGTCTGGTGGTTATTCGGTGAGAAAATTCTACACCAAATGTGTTCATTTCCAACAACAACAATTTTCGTTTTCATCAAGTACTTGCAAAACATAGAAGGTTTTGACGACTTGATTATTTAGTTACCATGGCAACTCAATGAAACTCTAAGCTAGAAATTATTTCTGTTTTTTGAATTCATCAAAAACAGCACAACGAAGAAAAATATTTCGCTTCGGTCAAGAAAGTAAAGAAAATATTCGCCAGAACATTAAGCAGTTGACACCCGTGAATACTAGGAAATCAAAGGTAAGTGTATGGAAGCAGTTTACAAACTTTTGCGCAGAAAAAGCGTATGATTTATACATAGCGGATATACCTGTGGAATAAATGCAAAAAAAAACTCCGAAGACTACAAGGAGAGTGTTATCAAAGTTCTATGGAAGTCTACAGCTAAGCAGTTGCAGGAATATTTTTGCGAAAGATATAATAGCAAATTTAATCCATTCTTTGACATAGAATTTGTCAACGCAAGAGCTGCAAAAAAATGTTAAGCGTCGGAAGCTACAAATAGATCCAACCAAGAGAAAGGCAAGTTCATCCGCACTATCAGCAGACGAATTGAGAAAGATTATTGAGCTTTGGGACGAAAACACTCCGGAAGGATTGCGAAGAAAGTTCTTTCATAATGCTGCTCATGAATTGGCCTGTAGAGGAAATGTAGGAGCGGCAGCAACAATAAAATATTTGGTGGAGGAAATTGACAATCAAGGGGAACCAACAGGGCGCATTGAGTATATATAACCCGGTTTTCTCCAAGACTACCCAAGGCGGTTCAGAAAGAATGGCCAACAGTAAGTGGCTAGTACCGAATACAGTCAATGAAGAATTATGCCCAGTAAGACTGTTGAAAAAACTAAGAAACAAGCGAGCCCAGCAAAACGAATTGTTTATTTTCAACCCCAAAACCAAACTGGCAGCACCCCAATTCCTAAGGCTGAAACAAGAATAGCCCGCTTGGGCCCACTTGGACGAAATACAGTATCTTCCCGTTCCTGGTTCAAATCGGCGGCATCAGTGATTGGAATCGATGTCAACAAGATCAAGATAACAAATCATTCTGCGAGGGCCACTGCTGTTTCAACTTTAGCCAAAACGGGAGGACACGGTAGCAGTCATAATAATCCAAAGAATTTAGAAAACATCTAAGCTTGTAGTTGAAATGGATCAAAATTATCATGTGAACAAATAACAATTAGATTGTCAAAAAAATATTCTGTCATTATAAACGTCACAAGAATTCCTAGTATAATCCGCTGTTGGGTACTCACGAGGAAAAAAATTCCACTAAAATTCGTCCGCTGCGACGGTGATTTGTCAGAAATACACGTTCTGATTGGTTAAAAATCACATGTGTGGAATTTTCATCGAAATTGCAGAATAAATAAGTGAAAATTCGACTGATATACACAGCCTGCTTGAAGGGAGAACCAAAGTAGTCTGAAATTTAAGTATGATTATTTCGAAAAGCTGAAAAGATTGAATGAAAAAAATTTAATATGCTGAACTCACAATAACCTTGGATTGAGTTCATCCGTCAACGATGGCGTACTGATTGACATTCTTGTTTATAGGCATTCAACTTAACTTCAGTTGACACCATAATAGTGTTTGGTATTTTTAGTAGGATGATGGAAGGATAAGTGGAAAGATACTGGATGGATTAATCTCTAGAGTCCACCAGTTATCTGATAGACAGTTATCAAAACATTCAGAGTAACTTCACACAGTGCATCTATTCGTTATTTTTCGAACTAATACCTGATTGTGGCTATTGAACGAACTCAGAAACCTGGCATAAGTATGTGATCTCGCATTGTTGTCTGGGAAATTAACCCAATCAATATTTTTCCTATGCTTCATTTCTTTCCAGATAAAATTCCAAATAATTTTTTTTAAACAGTAGTCATTAAGACGTTCGAGTTCTATATCCAGTAGAATTGAAGATATTTCTTCTTGGTATCACAAATTACACACAATTTAAGCAAACTATCATCTGTCTATTGATTTTATTGAATGTTGTCATTTCTCCTTTATTCCTATATGTTAGATAAGATCTTATCTCCAGTTTTTTGAGGCTAAAGCTTACTTACTTCAAAAAGACACTCTGAACCTAGACGACATAAATATGAGAACCTATTAATGATGGTTCCTTACTGATGGAAATTTAAATTAGAGCAATGTTCGAATACTCCGAGATTTGCATCAACAATCTGAGACAGTCAGAATAATCGATTTTCTTGTCATTACTGGCTTGTTTCCACATGCCACGTACTTGCATAGTGTGCATTATCGTCACATTGTTCCTATTTGGCCCATTCTAGATAATGGTTAGCCAAGAAACACAGCTCAACCATGAGATACGACGTAGATTAACGGGTGCGTGATGAAATGAGCTGATGTCGTAATTTCGGTCACAATCCTCGGAATCTCCTGAATTTAGCCCTTCCAAATTTGTTTTTTTTTAGGAGAAAACGTCATGTTGAGAATTTTATACATATTTGTCATTTTTCGTATTATTTTGAATTTGGTAATATGTAATTTACTAATTTTAACCCTTGAAATCTCAAGATGGTAGCCACGGCCCTAGTACTGGATATTAGCATATTATAGGATTTCAAATAACATACTCGAAGAAACATTTGTCGATCGACTCAGAGTTTTTAAACTATGTCCTGATTCTTGTTGTAAATATCTCAATAACCAGACCCTATATTAAAAATCAGTGTACTATTCATACTGAATATTACATTGATATTTTATTTTCTTATTTTCGATCAACATAAAATATGATATGATAAAAGCGTTTGTGGTGGCCATATTGGCACACGATTTGAATTATATGTGTCCTTTATGCATATTTCTAAATCGAAAAATACATCTTCATTTCAAATACATATACAGTGTCTTTCACGAGGAACCTCACCCATATTTATACGGGAAGAAGATTGAACATCCACTTTAAAAATCGAAATTGCGATTCATGATACAGGGGGTGAAAAAATCGCTTTCAAAGTTAGGGATGACAAAATCGTGAAAAATCAATTTTTTCAAATTAGAACCCAATTTTTTTATGGCAGATATTGAATCTACGTTAAAAAATAATGTGAGTGTATGCATCACACCCTTGCCCTAAAGTGGATATTTTCTGAGTTATTCACAAAAAACTGTTTTCCGTCTTGAATTTTCAGCTATTTCTTTTCCCTTCACGCCAAAAAGATGAAATTTTCAGGAACTGTTACTTAAACCATGTTTTAGATTTTACTACCCTAATATGCAAGAGAGAAAAGTTACAGGTTGTTCCCAAATAGATGGCGAATTTTGATTCGAATTTGTATCGGAAACCTCCTTATTTCAACTAATCGGCCATCGGTTTTCTCTCCAGTGATAAATAAATAATTCCTTATGAACCATATGCAAAAACTTACCATGTTTTACATTCTTTTTTTTTTAATGATAGATATCATTAATTACATCTGCTAAATTCCTCTTTATTCAGTAGCATTTTGTGTTTACTATTAATTTGGTGATAATTCGTATTAAGTTATAAAATCGATCACTATGCCTAATTTTACCAATGAAGATTATTTAAATCTCATTCTACTTCATGGAGAATGTAATAAAGTTGTAGATAGAACGATTCGACTGTTCATTGAGAGGTTTCCTGACCGACCCAGACCAACGAGAGATACCATTAACAGAACCATGACAAACTTGAGAAATGTCGGATCTTTCGTTAAGAAAACTATACACAGAGAAAAAAGTGTAGTAGAAGATGAGAACAACGAAATTACAGTTCTTGCATATTTTCGTGTGAATCCTCAAAATTGTCTCAAAGATGCCGAGATTGATCTGGGATTATCTCAATCGAGTGTTTGGAGAATATTAAAAAAACATAAAATGCACCCATATAAATTCAATAGGGTACAGCATTTGAAGGAAACTGATTTCGTCAGGAGAACAGAGTTTTGCGAAGTTATGATGATTCGATTTCAAGAGAATGAAAACTTTTTGGACTGTATAATTTGGACAGATGAATCTAAATTCACAAAGGCATAACAGTCATTATTGGGATGAAGAGAACAACCACCACTTCAGACAATGGAACTTTCAAGAGACCTGGAGTTTCAATGATTTTTGCGCCATCAAAAATATTGCAATTCTCGATGTTCACATTTATGATGGGACTTTAACTGGTAAGATAGAACACTACACATGTTTGCATTATTTAAAGAATGTTCTCCCTTAGGAGATAGATATTCTGACATATTGACTCAAATAATTGAGCCGCTAGTACAGAACCATAATGACTTATGGTATCAACAAGATGGCGCGTTTCTAGAAGGGGTGAAAAATCTACAGCATGGTTCAAATAACAGTTCCTGAAAATTTCTTTTTGGCGTGAAGGGAAAAGAAATAGCTGAAAATTCAAGACGAAAAACAGTTTTTTGTGAATAACTCAGAAAATATCCATTTTAGGGCAAGGGTGTGATGCATACACTCACATTATTTTTTAACGTAGATTCAATATCTGCCATAAAAAAATGGGGTTCTAATTTGAAAAAATTCATTTTTCACGATTTTGTCATCCCTAACTTTGAAAGCGATTTTTTCACCCCCTGTATCATGAATCGCAATTTCGATTTTTAAAGTGAATGTTCAATCTTACATCTTGAAAAATCCCAAAAATGAAAATTTTCCATCCAAAAACCTCGAAGTTATTCTTGTTTCAGCGGAGCTCTATTTTCGAGTTTTTTTTCGAATTCTCCCGCTCAGAGAGAATTTTCCAACCAAAACTGAAAAATGTTACATCAAAATAACTTGAAATTTTCTAAGGAATCTATTTCTGCAATAAAAAAATGGTGTTCTAATTTGAAAAACGGAAGTTGACGTCATTTCCGGAAAAACCGGAGGTGCTCATGCCTTGAAAATATTTTAGATTTCATCAGCATCGTGAAATACTTATAAGTGCTGAATTTCATGAAAATACGTTCAGTAGTTTCCCGTATAAATATATATCAAGACTGGTTTGTAAATAAATCAAGTTTGAAATTTTCATCTTTTTGTTCGTTTCATCATATTGCTTCAGATTCTTTGTTCGCTTATACCACTGTCCTATTTAATTGATAATACTTCGGTTTGTGCCCTGAAACTCCTTTTGTATAGTAGTTACAAGGGAAACCTTTTTTGATCATTTGATATTTGATTTAATTTTTATTTGAGTTTTGTTGTTTATCATTTAATTGTACCTTTTAATAATTTCCAATTACTTAACTGCTTTAAATTTATGACTCTTCAACTGAAGTTGATATATTTATCCATCAGTGTGTAGCGTAAGTATATAGTATACGGAGTAAATACACACACTGGTTTTATTCTATCGTTTATTTTAGCTATCGATTTCGGCATATGCCATCATCAGGCTGGTCTGAAATGACATTCACATTACATGGTTCCAGATTAAAGTTTGAAGTTTGCGGAGCATTCGCTTAAGTTGACTCTTCAATTGTTTTGCATATTATTGCTTCTAAATGTTTTATATTAATGACATTTATTCAACATTTATATCAGTTTTTTATCATTGGGACTTTGCCCCTTAGATTTCATCGTTAAACTTCGTTCGTTTGATTCTGCTATGTTATTTAATTTTATTTGATCCAATGTAACGCCTTTTCCTTTAGCGGTTGAGTGTTTTTTGGTGTTTTCCCGTTTTCAACTTCACTTGTGTGATTTGCTCCTGATGATGAGCTATATAAGCTCAAAGCACGTTGGGTATTAATTCAATAACCTAAGTATTTGCATCTGGAATTGTGATTCTAGCATGTACAATTGATGAAGTTGCCATTTTTGTTGTGGGTGACAAGGTGATAACTTGGAGCTTGGAGTCCCGTAATATTTTTTCACATTGAGGAGACGATCAGCTGCAGAGACTCTATGAAACACACCTTTCATATGATGCTTTATAGTATCCTATTTCATTTTGGCAAGGCCGAAACGGTTACCACTCTTTCCTCAAGATGTTACTCAATACCAAATTGGGTGCTATGTAAGCAGTACCGCAACAACTTGGCGTCGTTTTTTACTTGTCCTACACGCACAGACAACCAACTGCTGTTCACTTGGCCATACATTTAAAAAAAGGTCGAATAATTTATTTCGCTACTGCGAACACATTGCAATGAGCTTATCAAACGCCTTTTACAACACTGACCAGTTTTTTTGGAATGCTACTTTGATCCGAAATACCCAAATATAACGCTTGGAATCAATCATCAAAAACGTTTCAATGCCGAAGAAAAGACAGCCACTTCACCAAGTGAGGATGAGGTATTTTACTTTACGATTACTTTTATTCTACGTTCGTTGGCCAACGTATTTTCAACATCTGCGTACTGATTATGTTGTCGTATGTGCCGCATACCTCTAAAGGTTGCTACAGACGGCATGGCAAGCCTTGCCGTTGCTCGTTCCAACGTTTGCGCATCGTGTGTAAGCAAAACACATGGCAAGGCAAAGCCAACGTTGGCGCTGGCCGGGGTTCGCCTAGAAGGCGGTATTTCCAACACACATCAAAGGAACATGTCGAAACTCGCCAGTGGACTTGATCACCGTACACACGACACGCGAGTCATATTTGAAATTATAAGGTAATTTAACAATTTCAATCTGGTTTGTATGGTTTGTGGTAGGTATACCTTGAAGGAAATTCGTAATTTTTGGTGTTTTGTGAAGTACGTCGTGTCGTCGTGCACGGTTAATATTTCCGTGGATTTAATAATGTCTCTTGTTGTGCTAAGTACTGAAGTTACCCTGGAATATGCGAACAAATGAAAATCCAACGTGCAATCTGTCAAGGAACTGTGAAATGGCCAAAGTTCTACAGAAATGGATTTGATCGTTAGGGAGTAATAAATTGTGGCACATGAAAAATCCTCGGAGACATTAAACAGAATTTTTCAGGAACTTCGAAAAAACATAACCGATATGGTGGTCGGATGATTATACTGCAGGTGATTTCCATCAAAATTTACCTGTGATCCCATGATCAACACTAGATGATGAACTTGACATATGTTTGAAGTCATCCTTTTTATGAAAGAAAGTTTAAAATCTTACATTAAGTATGAACATGCTCATACTGCTTGAACACTCGCAGAATCATCCCACTGAAATACTATTTTCAAATCAATTGCTAGATATTGGTAAAGGAGAAAGTTCCCTCATTTGCCGAATAAAATATCCATTTTACCAAGAAAGTGTTCCCGAATATTGCCAACAAAAACAACGAATCATGATTGGTTAAGCTACATTGGCTGCTAAGAACGTTGATGTGAATTCATCCATTCATTCATTCCTCAATCCCGTTGCCGGGAATGAATATACAAAAAGACCAAAAAAGGAAAAAACAAAAAGAAAAAGAAAAAGATGTGAATAAACTCAATTTTAACATACCAAATGAAATTGCTTACGAAGTTATGACTTACAAATTATGGATTTCGGGAACAAACCAAGATGTTGTCGTCAACAGTCTAACTGAATGTTTGAATCCCTTACCCGGATTGCCACCACAATCTTTACTCAAAAGTTGGATCAATAAAATTATCCAATGTTACGAAATATCATCCAACCACGTCTATGTAACGACATCAGATTTTCTGTGAAAGAATTGATGAAGAACATCATTGAGACAACGATAATAAAGGGCAATTACAAAGGTGATGAGGTTCTAATACCTCGCGTCCTCATGATTCCAACCAACAAACCTTTGAGCTTGGACATTTGAGCAATAAATAAATCTGAAGAGTCCTTGAGTGTTTGAGCAGTTTTAGGCATTAATCTCGAAAGTATATGCTCTTCTTCAATTATTGTTCCCGAATTTGCAAATCATCATCTTTATATGTTCACGCACCAGATAACAAAACTTTGCAAAGTAGATTTTTGCTCTAAATAAAAGATATACAGGGTCGGCAAAATTGGTGATACTTGAACTACAACTTTTTAACCCAACGAGATAAAGGAAAATGAATGTGCCATTCATGTCGTCTTGTTTCTAGAAACTAATAATGCCATTCCTCTATCTTCTTCCGTTTTTGAGTTATAGACCAAAATTCAAATTTCAACTTTTAATGTGCTAGGAGTAAAAATGAAAACATTATACTGACACTTTTTTTATAGCAATCCAGTGGCGTACTATGGTTTTTTTCTACAGGTTTATTTGCTGAGCTATAATATAAAGTTGTGTTTCTTCTTATAAAAACAGTAGTTTAAAATGCCACTTTTTTACCTTTTCAGAAATATATCACACATCGCCCTCAGTCTTTCTAAGTCACGAGTGTTTCAATAAGAAAGAACACATCTTTATGTTATAGCTCAGCAAATATACCTGTTGGAAAAAATCATAGTACGCCACTGGATTGCTACAAAAAAGTGCCAGTATAATTTTTTCATTTCAACATCCTAGCACATACAGAAACGGAGATAATGACAAAAGTTGAAATTTTAATTTTGACCTATAACTCGAACACAAAAGAAGAAGGAATGCAGCTGAGGGCATTATAAGTTTCTCGAAGAAAGACGACCGCAATATGCCATGCATATTCTTTTATCTCGTTGGGTTGAAAAATGAAAACTTTTTTCGCTTTTCATACTATTCTAACTAAATTTTTTTTCGTCTTTCGTTACAGTTCAAATTACTGAATATTCCCTGACTACAGCAGGACAACGTCCGCCGTGTCAGCTTGTACAGTCAACTGAATCTATATGTTATTTGACTATATTCTATTGAATATGAGTGGTTTTGAAAATAGTAGGTATAGAGAGAATTTATATCCATTTCTTTCTGTTCTCGCGGAAACTGCAAATGTTTTCTTAAATGTTCTCTGATTTTTTTTTCCTGTATTCCAAATCAGATCTCATTTCGAAAATATTATGATAAAGTAACTGTAGTTTTATATTTATTTCAAGCAATGCTGTTCAAACTCACAGTTAGTAACATCAAAATTCCAAAAAATATTCCATTTCATTAAATGGTTTGTGAGATATAACTCATAATTACATTCTTTATCTTTTAACAGCCTGTATCTTTTCTACCAAGCTGAATAAGAAAAAACGGGAACTAACCCAATTCAATTTCCTAACTCTCAGAGCGAAGATAGCAGTATGCATCCATATGCTCTAATACCATTCTGCAGATATCGTATATTACGATAATTAAGCTAAGGAAAAAGCGCGGAACGGTTCGAATCATGGCAGTAACCGATCTGCCTCGGACATGGTATGGAAAATAACGAATGGATCACGCCTTCATAGTAAGGCAGGTGAATAATAAACGAATTAATTCAGATGCATAACATCCGCAGATAATTAAATCAACAAATGTTACGATCTAAATCGAACTAACAAACAACCATCGCTCGAAGTATTATTATTGTTTTTTTAATCACGAAAATGTTCGGCCGGACAGTTTTATATAGGCCACCCTGTACAAAAAAGTATTGATTTCATGACATTTCATTTTCAGTATTAATGTGAAAACTGTGGTTTCGAACACCTGCTTATTGATCAGTGGAATTGAGATTATAACATTCTTGACCTTGCTTCAAAAATAAAATTTTCAATTCATGATTGTGTAAATGAAGTTGTATTATGTAGAAAACAAATCCCATTTGTCCATAGAGTGCAATAAGTCAATTACGTTACACAATTATAGGAAAGCACTAAATCTAAAGTTTTCTGATGAAATTGAATTTGGCCCCGGGCACTCCTACAAGATAATATTCAACCGTTGATCGACGGTTTGTTGTATGTGAGAGGTTAGAATTACGCTTTATTCAACACAGGATTATGAGAATTCATATTCAACAATAAAATATAATGCTAAAAAAATATAAGTTTTTTTATCCATTGGAAACGGGGAAAATATAAGCAGCTCCACAAAAGTCCAAATGAATCTGACAAATCAGCCAGAAAAGACCACAATAACTGTTCAAAGGTATTCTAACCAGCTACTCAATGGAAAAAAAAATAAAATTTCTTATAGAGTAAGCAGGGGATTTTTGTTATATGAATATTTGAATACATCAGGAATAAAATGTCTCATTTGGAACATTCGGCAGAATTCTGATTAATTATAAAACATTTATAATAGGTACCTATAGCTGTTTCTGTGCTTTTAACGGTCAATATCTTTTCTCAATTTACGACCAATTGATATATCTCACAAGAGTAGGTAACTTTTAGGCATAAGAAAGGTTGTACAAACTTGGGCTATTTTTTTCCATGAGGTCTGAAAATGGAACGAAAAGCAGGATGTTCCCAAAGAAAAAACATATGTTTGCTCATTTACTCTTTTTGGAACCGCCTGTATATTTCAAAACATAATAGAAAGTCGCGTCAACGGTGGAATACCCTGTATATGTCTCGTGAAACAGAAATTCATCGAATGAAAACGGTTGAGATTAATTCGAAATGGGTTCGAAAAATAGCAACTTTTCCACAACATTTTCGATAATTTGAAAGCAGGTGAGCAAGAAATATCCTAATATCTGGGCAATCCATATCAAGGTTGAGTAAACTATGCCAGACTCAGACTCAGATGCTTTTTAATTGCTAAATATGTTTCGAGCCAATAAAAGCTCGAGGTAAGATGTAAAGGTTAGAATCTCTACAAAAGAAATACGCATATAGACAAATGAGAAGTTGTTGATTTCATGTAAATAATCTCAAAATGATTGAACTAAATTTCACCACATAAAGGCTGAAATAACATCGATGGAATAATGTGGAACAAGTAAAGAAACTAACTGTGTTTCTGGTTTCTGGTATAGTTTATTAGACCTTGATATACAGGGTGTCCCAGGATTAATTGAAATAATTTCGTATATATTTAGTATCTCAAATAAGATGAAAAGTTTCCATGGAGTCATGCCTAGAAGCGCTCCTTTGAAGAGTTACGTTGCTTCAAAGATGACGACGTGATTATGGATATATTCGATTTCTTCGGAGAGAACGAGATAAGCAAATAAAATTTTGCACTGTTATCTTTCAAGTAGAAATGCAGCTAGAACTTAATTTTTCACTGATTCCCCATACCTGCAGAGGGGTGAAATGAACAACCTATTTTCATTTTCCACCATAACTTTTCATTCAGGCTCATCAAGACATAGATATGCATGGAAATGGAAATTTTGTTCTGTAAACATTATTGACTCTTATCTGTGTCCGTCAAAAAATAAATAAGATTCTTGGTCTGTTATTGAACATCACATCGGCAGATTTCTCATTTGAAAAATGCTTGACATATTTTGTGCACAGCACACAGAACTAAGTAAACGTTAATACTGTCCTGTTGGTCAAACTAACTTTCGAAATTACAAAAAGGCGATTATAAGCAACGAGAGAAGATCATGGCGGTTTTTAGTGGAATTTGTATACCTAAGATATGCCGAGGGTCCAAGAATTCACCACCGCAATTTAGTGTAGTAATAATTTCTTGTTAATTTTTGGAGGTTTTGTTCTTCGGTTCGAATAGTTTCCCTACTTCAAATAAAGAGGGAGTAAAAACAAATTAGTTAATAATTTAATCTTTCCTTTTCTTCAGAAATGAATCATAATAATAAATCATCATGTATGATTCTATTCTTGAATTATAAGAGATTAAAGATATGAAATACGTATGCATGCATAATTCAGTATCTAATTTTGTGAGTTAATTAATAATCACGCCTATGTGATTATTGTTTATAACTGCATTTCAGGAATAAACTAATATTATTATTAATTCGAAGGTCTGAAAGAAGAATATAGTGCAACTTTTCGAGTATTCTATTTGGCAGTCAAATAAATCGATTAACCATATCATTATGTCATATAATTCTATAGATAATTTTTCACGATGAACTGCTTATTGTAGATGAAAATTCATTCTATATTGATTTCATGCAGGAAAATTTTATTCTATGTGTGTTCGGTGTGTCTCATATATAAAATTCGCCTCTTATTTGTAGAAAGAAAAAAGCAAGGACTTACCTCTTGGTATAAACAGTAAACCAAACTGAGCTACCGAACTTTTTCAAATAGTCAATTTTGGAGTACCGAGAAGTCAACAACACAGCAAACCGAACATATTCCGTAATGTTTTCAAACTAGATATTCCATGTAAACACTGCTCTGACGATGGCCAGTGGGAATATGATCGAGGTACTTAGATGATAGCGATATAGTTTTGAGTGTTTCATTTTATTGCTGTGCAAACTGTGATGATGTCCGTCATTGTTCGAAAAAAATGTCGAAGGCGAATGGTTGCCGTTGAATGCAAAACTAGCTACGCACCGTGCGAAGCCTGTTCCTGATAGTGTAGACGACTATGGAAATAGATTCAAGATATTCACTTGGAATTATGTTAAGTTCATGTTCATACCAATGCCATTAAAGGAATGGAATTATAATTCGGTATTCATCAAACGTGTTTGGGTTCAAATTATAGGGATCTTATGCAGTGAAAAATCCTTGTGGGCTATAGGTTTATTATTTTTATTTTTGTTATTCCCTTCTCGATGTTCCCATTTATTTCATGAAGTTTAAAGGACAAATTCTATAACTGCCCGGTTTATAAACCGATAAAATCAAAATGAGTATGTGGAATGTAAATGCGTAAGGACCATAATTTCTTTGTTTTCAACTCAAACTTTCTTTATTAGACAAAGCTTCATAAATATTAAAATATTTGTCAGCAGTAAAGAAAGGGCGACAAGAAAAAATCATATAAAAAAGACCAAACTGATGTACCTATTCTCCAATTCTCAGTATGAGCAGAGGACATTGGAAACGTGTCAACTATACTAGCTTCAAGAATGATCGAAATCGAAATAGGCCTTGAGACGCCACTCAATATCTGGTTTCAGAAGGTCACCAATAATTTCTGTAGTTTCAACCATAGAAATCCGATATTTCAATATAAGCTAAAATAGGATTTTAACTGCAAGATTCTCAACTATGTTAGCGTTTAGTTCAATTAAACCACGAATAAAAACAACATTACAGAATCCGAAATGTCTTCGGTCCATGCATAGACTTATATGTTATTGGTTTATGTACCAATTCACTACCGGTAGATTCGGGTGACTTGGGACAGTCCTGTAACTTGGGACAATTACCCCCCTTGCATATTTCTTTGTTTCTTACGATTTATGAGTGAAGGGACAAACTTATAAGATTGTGAAACGCCTCTTCGGTTAGTTTAACAATTAATTCCTGTTGAGTTTGCCGTGATCAGAGCGTTTGAATTGACAGGAAAAATTAAGGAATTCAGTAGAGTGAAAGCGCGTTTTTTTTATAGCCCTTATACTTTCTAGTGTCCTGTACATGTGTTTCACTTTGTGCATGTGTAATTTTTTTCTGGATACGTGGGATATTGGGATATTAGATATGTCATGAAACAAGGTTGTTTACAAATCAAACGGATCTCATTCATTTGTTTTGTTGTTTCATGGGGTGACTTTTGGGACAATGCCGAATATAGAAACAAACTGAGCATTGGCAGCAGGAAATATGCCGATTTTTCGCAGGATATTATTATTTACGTTATTTCGGCAAAGAAAACACCAAAGAATGAGAGAAATCAAAGTTCCCTTGTTTTGTTTAATTGTTTTTACATTTGGGTTGCAATATATTTACTTTCGCTGTAAAAAGGGTTTATCATTTAATTTCCTTACCGAATTTCAGCTACATTATCACAAATTCTAATTTTTCAAAACTATACACTTCCCAAGTCATCTATTTCATTTGAGAGTTTAGAAATCAATAGATTTTAACTTGTGTCCCAAGCCTACCAAATCGGTGGGTGACTTGGGACAAGTATATAGTATATTTTATTTTTTTCAAAATTTATATCCGAATTCTGAACCATGGTATATCCTAATCAATAGTCTGGGCCATTAAGCATATGCGAACCTCTTTTTCAGATAAAAATATGTCACCGTTTTGGAAAATGACAAATTGAATTCAACAATTGTTGTCCATAATTTTAAATTTTTTATAAATTGCCAATAAAAATATAGCATATCCGACAGCGCATTCCATTGATTATATTTGATTAAAACAAAACTAAACCATACTTTTGTTTTGTCGCTCAGGATGTTTGTTTTCTGGTCTCAATGAAGTGGATATTGAAATTCAATACAAGGAGTAGAATTTGAATTTCGCACCCTTCAATTATAAAACGGAAAACTGTTGTTAAATAGTTTTTCTGTATTGACAGTATGTTTTCAGCGCCATCTCATTGTCAAATGTGACAAACACAGGCCAAAATGTAGTCGAGTTTAAGTAGGTACTAGAGATATGAGAGCCTTTCCTATTTTTCTCCTCTATAATCTTCAGATATTATGTTATTTCTTTCTAAGGTGGTGATATAGAATCATTAACTATGCTAAACTTTTTTTTTATTATGAATTATCTTTGTATCAAAGTAACAACAACCTAATATTTTGAGAGATAACGTAAAAGTTAATTTTATTTATGGAACATCTATGAATACTTGATGATGAATTGATGATAGCATCCAAGCCCATTATTATTCAGGCGCCAATGTGAATACGAAATCAACTAGGGATAGAAACCTGTTAACACTAAATGGGATAATATCAACCATTAATTGAGTTATGGAAATTCCGTATGGCACCCTTTAGGACACTTTAAATGTTCGATATGTCATTATAATAATTCACTTTGTTGTGAGCATCGCGCTCAGTGTGGACAAAATTTGATTGAGTAACACAGGGCGATATACAGAAAATTGGATACGGTTGTGGTACTTGCTTTATAATGTTCCCACGACGTTTTTTATTCATTTATTTATTTCATCATCATCACCTGACAGCATTTGGTGAAATGGAATTTTGGGTGTAAATACAAGAATTATCGGTGAACATAATTTCTTGTTTCGATTGAGCAGCAGAGGGTTATGCACTACTTCGTGAGAATCTGAACTGAAGAGAGTTTCG
Organism: Coccinella septempunctata; assembly: GCF_907165205.1. NCBI lineage: Eukaryota > Metazoa > Arthropoda > Insecta > Coleoptera > Coccinellidae > Coccinella > Coccinella septempunctata. The sequence continues at coordinate 25,068,649 of NC_058192.1, forward strand.
ACCGTGGAAAAATCTTAAGAAGATGATGTCCTTAGATATTGGGCTTAACTTGGCCGTTTCATACAATTGGCGATATGATATCTTCTAACAATCAACACACCAGATAATCTGAAGAGATGGAAATGATAATATCATGACCACCTTCCAATGACATACGGCATCTGCCTAAGGCTGATCGGCCACCAAATGCTTCGCTCTACTTCGCCAGTTGAATTATGATTTAGCTCTACATAATTCCCTTTTGATTTTGAGATTATTCATTATTCATTTTCGAATCCTTTCTACAACTATTTGAGTTCAATACTCAATGCTTCATACCAATACAACAAAGAAAGTACAGGGTTGGCAAAATTCGTCTACTGAAGGTATCTCGAGAACTATAGCACTAGAAGAAAACCGATGACACATCATCTAGCTTTTTTTTCCTTAATAATTCAAATTTGAAACGGAACCGTCCTATCATGTCTAGATTTTGAGTATGGACAAAAATTGAATAATGCTGAAGTAGAAAAAAATGCATAGGAAAAGTGATACGACAATCGGTAATTCCGATCAAAGAGTCCCTGAGAAATAAATGGATATCTAAAAGTCACTATGGTAACGCCTACCTACTCCATTTATTATTATTCAGTAGTGAAACAGAAAGCAGTAAGAAATTAATATTTTTTCTCATAAAATACTAAGGTGAATAGTTACATATTGTAACGTTCTCCAAGATTCTCCAATTGCACTAATTCATGTACAAGGACTTACTCTAATTTATTTGCACACTCACTAATTTACTTTCATTATTTTGCACTATGTAACTGTTTGAAATTCACTGTTTACCCATCTCTATTCAGAATACTCACCGCCTTGGGGTCTACTGTGCCTATCTTTTATATCGATACGCCCCGGTTCGACAGCATTTCGGCACCATCGAGAACCTCAGCGATACATTTTTGAAATCAGCAAAAAATTTGCAGCCAGATAAAAAAAAACAATCTTTTTTTACATTTGAAAAATCAGAATCTTGAAAATGACTGGATCGAAACATTTACTGAAATCATGTTTAAATTACTCATAAAAAAAAGTGTCTGTAGAATGTCATAATGATTTTCGACTACGAGTTGAAACAAGAGAATAATTCAGCATCATGAAAATTGAAAATCACAATTTCTCAATTTTTGTTGAAAAATCTATTACCATCCGAGAATGTTTGTTTCAATCCGGAGGAAAAATATGGTTTACCTACTTGAAAGTGAAGAATGGAATATAAAATGAAATGGTTATCAATAAAAAACTTTTTGAGAAAAAGCTGAATACATATTTCATTTACAGTCCCTGGCCACTTCATTAGACGCACTGAGGATTTTTTTTTATATTTACTGGTATTGCCCGAGGAAAAAGCAGAATATTTGAATTTCATTTCCACAGAATGTCAGTTTTATCTACGACACTCATTAAATTGTTCTATTTGGCATTTATTTTTGTTGTTGTAGTATTAGTACTAAAGTATGAATCAGTACTGTGTCTTCCAGTGGAAATCTTGCATTCTGCAGGTTCGGACGTTATTTCGATAATCCACATATGAAATCATCATCCTCGAATGCAGCAAACCGAACAATTCTGCATTGATAGTATGAAGCTCTCATAGCTACACAGGTTGGCTCAGCAAAATATTAGAATTTCATGTTTAATCATCAAAAAATCAATATTTTTTATTGAATATGATATATTATATGTGAAAACCATTTACAGATGAAGTATATTTAACATATACATTCAATTTAATAATTCAATATTCAAAAACCAATTACCTAATAACAAATTTCAAAGCGTGTTTAATTGAGATTTTGCATCGAATCAATGCGTCTAATAATATGGCCAGGGACTGTAGGTATATTATTATAATGGGATCAAATTTGTATGCTTTGACTATGTTTCAATTATTATTTTTATTGCATTATTAGGTTTCAGAAAATTCGTTTTAGTTTTAGTGATGTGTATTTAATTGGCTTCTTCGTAACTTCTCCAAAGAAGTACTTGGGCAATTTTTATGATTTTGGCAATACAAAGGGGACCAAATACTATCGAATGACACCAACATTAGTTCAGCGAAAATGTACCGTTTCAAAAATAATTATAATTTTATGGAAATACTTAAAATTGCCGATTTTCGAACTATTTTTTTCAATCACAGGACCAGTTTGTGATTAAGGATAGGGATTTTAGCTCCTATTAATACTAGATTATTGTATTATCACCCCTAATTAAAATTTTTCTAAGCAGTTAATCGAAAACCTCAGTAATATAAAATTAAAACTTTTTTTCTACATAATTTTTATCACTCAGAATACACTCCTTCTAGTCCATTAAATTTTTTTTTGCAAACAGTTTCAAAATCACATTTTCTAGAGATTGAAAAATTAACAATATTTTTGATTAATTACTCAAAACGATTTAAACCAGGGATGATAATACAATAATCTATGATTATTATTTATGGACGAAAAACGCTATCCTTTTAATCTCAAATTGGCCCTGGGATTGAAAAAAATAGTTCGAAAATCGGCAATTTTAGGTATTTCCATAAAACTCAAAACATTTTGGAAACAGTACATCTTCGCTGACTAATGTTGGTGTCATTCGATATTATTTGGTCTACTCTATCGTGGTGTGGCGCTTGATTCACCTCTTTAGGGACACTCTGTATATCTCAAAACTTCAAGCTTTTCGAAGTAAGCGTTTAATAGCGAACAGGAAATTCTTCACACAAGGCTTTACTAAACTCACCTCAATGTTTTTTCTCCTCTACTAATAAAAAATTGGTGATGCCTCAGCATAACTTTCAATATCTTGAATTATTGTTGAATGTGAAAGACAGTTTTTCTAGTGCATGCACAAGGTGCGAAAATTATTGATTCATGATCTTTCCAGGTACGAATCGAATACACAATGCTCTGTTTTGATTGTTAAAAAATTCAATTCGTAAAGTAGCGTCGCGCCAACGAGCCATTAGTTTGGCAACATAGTGAGTAAGGAAAGAAGATTTTTTGTGTTAAAAATAGAGTCCGATTGCCAGACATGAATGTAGGCCAGCAGTTAATCAACATACAGTACGTTCCAATTTTCAACTCCTCTGGGAATCAAAATTAGATTTTTATTGGTATTCTGACTGAGATGCTAGCAACATAAAAAATGGGTTCTGATTTTTCAAACGAGTTATTCAACAAAATTTAATGCAAAGTTTTTGAGTGGAATCAAACATCTGAAGGACGAGATGAAGCGACACTTTCTTCTGATAAAATATACAAAGCTAAAAGGATAAGCCCTTGGGATTCTTAAGAATACGAAACGAGCAAATAATGCATAGGTATATTTCACGCGAATGACGTTAAGAGGAGCTTATATCACGGGACTTTCTCGCCACCCGGATAAGGCGTAAAGGGAAAAAAACTACCAGAATGTGGGGTGTTGCCGGAACACTTGAACGATAACTAAAAATTATGGATATTACACTAGGTTCCTCTTTCGTAGAAAAGAGGACAGCACTTAACGAACGTCTTTTTTCAATTTCACCAGGATACGAATTGTAGCCAATGGTGAGACTTTTCGAGAAATTTCTAGATATGGAAATTCATGGAATAAATAATTGCACCTCGGAAAGTTAATAACATGAATGAATATTCGTTCTTCGATGAAAAATTTTTTTCCGTTTCACGAATGAAAAAATTTCTGACTTTCCGATGTGACGAACTAATTGAATTGAATTATAATGAAAACCCCGGCTCCTGTTTACTTTAGCGCCCACCTTGGATTGTTGTCTTCGATTTTTTCATCAATTTCAATGAATTCGAATGTTAGCCTTAAGATAACTCGATGAGTTAACGTTTTCAGTTAGTTTATTCCGAAAAATGTGGGAAATTTTTCATTTTTCGATGAAAATATAAATAATGGTTTTGAGGTTAGGTTAGGTTAGTTTAGGTTGGGACAGTGAAAAATCATATTTGTACATGAAAATACCATTTTAAAATATTAATTGAACGCATAAACGATTGCACTTAGTTATTTAAGCGCTAAACAGGGAAAATGTTACAATTCGACTGATTTATACCTAATATTCGCAATTTTCATAAGAACTTCAAAAAATCATATCTCCCAAACTACAAGTCTCCTAAAGTTGAGACATGTACCAATCGATTTTTCATACAATGCTTAATCTAAGAAAAAATCGACGACAAAATCGGAGGTGGGCACTAATCTAAACTTATACCCCATTATAAATTAGTGGTTTCTGACATAAGATATTCATTTTCTCCTTATGAACTAACCACTATAACGGTGTAGACCCCTCTTTAACGATTCGTAGGAAGTCGAGTTTGGTAAATCATTCCAATGAATAATAGCCATAACGTGCTAGTAAAATCTAATAGATATTATAAACGAGATGGTTTGTATGAATGTTTGTTAGTTTCTCACTCAGAAACTTTATACTAACAAAGCTAATAATAGATCAGAAAAGGACAATTTCGGACGATATTCTGTGAAACTCATTCTCATTTGATGAAGAAATGACGATTAAATTCAAATTCATAAACAAGTCTTGGATGAAGCCGTTGATTCAAGGCTTTTATGGTCGTCGCTTGGAAACTATAAGAGAAAGAGGAAAATGATCAAGAATAATTTTGTAGAGCTCAAAGAGTTCTATAAGAAATTTCGAGAATAAAGTAAGACCCAAAATAACCAATTTCAACGTTTTTAATTCCATCCGAAATAATATTCCATTTGATGTAGGCTTTTGACTGGCATGGAGTGAATACGACAAGGAGATGTAACATCCTCCTTCCATCTCAGTTTCGATTTGTTCCATCACGATTAGGTTTTCAATCCTAATATCCAGCTGGAGCTGGAATTCGTAGATTCTACAGAAGTTCTGGAAATTTTCGCAGCGGACGAAAGAATCCTTAGATTAGAAAACAAGGAAGATGATATTGATTGGAGGTTGCTTCACTGGAATGTTCAATCTGTTTTCAATAAATTGAATTATGTACAGCATGTTCTTTCCTAGGTCTGTAAACCGTCATTCTTTGTATCACAGAACACTGGGCTGATGATGAGGCAAAACTCCCCATTTTCAAATTTTCCGGGTATACCAGAATAAGTCACTTTCGTAGAGCCAGTAATGAACATGAAGGCTGCGTTATTTTTGCACAGTCAACATTAGCTAACTATTTGTAAACCTGTGAACTTCATAAATAAGTTAAGCGTTGAGATGCCTTTTGAGTGTTTAATGATCTATTATCTACGATTTTCTCATACACGCGAAGATTCTTCGAAGGAGTTGTAGTGTGTGGTGACTTCAATTTTGAAATAGAATTCCAGGGTGATATTCATGTCGATACTTTTGTTCACATGCTGAATAACTTTGGTTTCCATAGTATGATCGATGGACCCACTCGCGTTACTCCAACAAGTTCCTTCCAGATAGACTACATTCTGACGAATATCGATGTCAGTCTATGCTCCTCAGATAACTTACCTCTTGCAGTATCTGATCATCACGCTCAGACGTTGATATTTCCTTTCACCCTGAAACATCCTGCGCTTGAACATGCGTATAGGTTGGTTGAGAAACGTTCTTTCAGTCCTGACTTGATATCTGAATTTCACTACAAGTTTTCGTCCAACTTCTGCGGACTCGAATCTACCGATGATGTGGACCAAATGTTTGCTTCATTCTTCGGAGATTCTGAGCATATTTTCAACATGGTTTTTCATAAAAGGTGGTGAAAACACGTGTATGTTGTCGTTTCAAGAATTTTAAATATTCTGATAAACTTCTTCGTGAGGTTCAGGATTTGTTGGATATGCGATGGCTTTGTGTGGCTCTCCCAAGTTGCCTAGTAGATAAAATTGTAGTTTCTAGTAAAGCAGTCAGGTGTGGCATGCGCAGGGAGAGAGTTCTTCATTTCTCGAGCATCATTGATGGATAATCTAAGTCCAGAACTCTGTCGCGAGTTATTGGAGACTTGCAGTGCAGGGAAGTTGAACATTACTTCACCACCAGTATTCCGACGATTATCAAAAGGCAATACCCTACTCATACAAGCGGCACGTCTGGAGCTCTTCAGGCTTGCAATATGTACTTTTATCCCTGCACTCCTACTGAAGTATATACAGTAGTAGAAAATATGACAAATACAAAATGCACGGGTCCTGATGAAATACCGATATGCCTATTAAAGAAATCTACTTCCTGTTATTTTGTGTGAATTGATGAACTCCTCTGTCACTCAGGGCAAGTTTCCTGTCTCTCTTAAGGGTGCCACTGCCATTCCTATTGTTAAGAAAGACAGTGCTGATGATGTAGCTAACTATAGGCTGATGTTCAATTTGAGCGTCTTCTCGAGAATATTTGAGAAGATAATGGTCAACGGGCTAGTCGAATACTTAGAGCAAAATAATATCATCGCATCATCTCATTATGGATTCAGACCGGGAAGATCAGCGGAATTAGCTATCTTCGATTTCGTAGAGACCGTCTTGGGTGAGGTCGATTCGGGTAGGTTCGTGGTGGTGGTTTTTCTTGAAATCGCAAAAGATGTTTTAAAATAAAAGTAGGTATACACCTTTTCAAATATTCCAAATTCCTGTCATCATTTATCGAATTGAAAATAAAGTTTCACCTTCGAGAACACCCTGTATATAGCAATACACACACATAATGTTCACAGAACCCTCCAGTCAGGACAATTTGAGTTCCGTGTGGTGGTCACTCTAGATATCTCCATGTCTGTGGTTAATAGAATAACAGATAATTGATAATTGATTATAAATTACGAATTATTAAGGAATATCTGATATTCAGTGAATAACGTCTCAAGATCAACACATTGAATATCTCCATAATTGTTCTCCGGAACGGGTCAAATTTTGATGAAGAGTAAAAAAGTTTATTTGTAGGAACATAAACGACTCGCTGTTTTCACCCTTCCTCATTTTTGCTTTTATGTGAGAAGTGAACATCTCGACAGGACCTCAAATATTTGATTTCTATTAAAAATGTCGGAAGATAACCACTTATTCCTCGGAGAGCATTATTCACCGACCGCCTCAGTTCCAATTTATTTTTTCCACAATTCGAACTTTCAGCCTAAATGAAGGTATTTTTTGCGTAAAAACGGCGACCTATAGGAAAAAAAAGCCAGAGAGATTTTTTGTCACGAATTGAACGGAGGATTCACAAGAGATTGTTAATTTGAAATAACTCAGTGGCGTACCATTTTTTTCTTGAAAAAAGTTGAGATCATGCACACCGATGATGGGTATGAATTTCTTAATTGCATGTCAGAAAATGCGTAATAACTACCTCTTGAAAACCACCAAATTTCAGTCGCATATTTCGACCGGTTTCTGAGCAATAAATAATGAAGCATAATGTTATTATTTTTCCATGCAGAATCACCTCCTAAAGTTTGTCGTACTTATTCACTTACACCCTGTAAACATTATACAGGCTGAGCCTTTGACTCTTACAAATATTTTAACAGTAGATTCTTGAGGTCAACAGAATCACTTTTTTCTCTTACCATTTTTTCCGAATCGTCTCGGTTGAAGAACATAAAAAAAAGGTTATTTTTAGATCTATTTCACAAACGGTTATATCGAATGAAATGAATTTCGGAATATAATTTTTCATGATGAATCTTTTTCGAACACAAGATATAACCCACGTCTTCCAGTTTTCTCATTATGTCCATTACGTACCATAAAAATATCAAAAATTCAAAGAATCCAACTCTTGAAACTAAGTTGGACGCTATCTAATAATTATTTAAACGTTGTTTAAAATAAAAGTATTCTTAACATTGCCTCGTATAATGCGCCGTTTTCGACTAATCTGATGTTTAAAAATTGAAAAGTATTATATCTCTGAAATTTCAAAAATTTGGGTACTTTGACATTGGCTGTTTGAAAGATCCACAAATGTGTAGTGACACAGGTTTGGCTAGTTATTCTGAAGGTAATTTTGTTTTTCCAGGGGCGACACAGCTCATTATGAAAACTTAAAATGGCTATATACATATTTTTATCAGGGTCGAATCGGAAAAAATGGTAAAAAAGTGTTTTTTTTTAACTCAATAATCGACAGTTAAAATATCTGTACGAGTCAAAGACTCACCCCGAATATAAAAGACGGATTGTCATATCTCTATCCTTTGAACCAGGGGTGGCAAACATGGGGTATGGTATGGTCCACGGGCGTAGCCAGGGGGGGGGGTTTGGGGGTTCAAACCCCTCCCCGAAATAATATAGGTACATAATATCAGTTTCAAAGGGTCTCATTTTATATGTCAAAATCAGAAAATTTTCATTCCAAACCCCCCCCGAAACTCAACCCTGGCTACGCCTGTGGTATGGTCCGTATATAATTTTTGGTTTCTTTGGTCAGTGAGTGGGGGGGCAGTACCTATACAGGGCGACAATTTGAAAACTTGCCAGTCCAATTATGTCACAACAAGGATGATTTAAGATAAAAAGCCGGAACAGGTAAATTTCTATTCGTAGGGGGACATATTTTGAGCAGAATTGTAAGCCGAAATCTCCTCAACCCTAGGTGTAGGAGCTATCACCCCTAAATTATCAATAGGGAATAAGGGGTGAGATATACCTCAATTGAAAAATCACTTGACCCTCTACATGAATACTATGGTTTGCAAATTTTATTGAGTCCTTGGAGTAGTTCTTCAGATCACTTCTTTTGGTTCCCGATTATCATAAGAAGAACTCAAATCCAAATCATTGTTGGATTTGATCTCTCCTGAATGCCTTGTTGACGTTATACTTTCGTTCTTTTCATAGTTTACCTAGTAGCTGACCTAGCTGACGTTGTCCTACCTCAGCGAAAGAATATTCAGTAATTGGAAGTAAAATGAGAAATAAAAAAATTAAGTTAAAATAAATAAGTATGATATCGATTGAAATTCAAACTGAAAGGACTCTGTATCTTCTGAAACTCTTTGAGGTTTTCACCCCATGTTCTGAAATAAAAATAATTATAAAATTGGAGTTCTACCAAAAAGGTCCATTTTTCGTTCATTGTCAGGCAATAATTTTTTCCATCTCATTTGCTCCTGACAAATTGGTGCAAGAATTTACGCAAGAGCAAATCGATTATTTCAATTTTTTATTGATTTTGTTTCAGAGACTGGGAGTGAAACCCTAAAGAATTTCAGAAGTGAAAACGGTTTTTATGTCAAACTTGATTGAGTATACAATTTATACTTCGTATACGGGTGTCCCAGAACTCAACGTCAAGCCGAAACGGGGTAACAGGATTGATTGTAACCATCATAAGAAAAATCAGAAAAATCTATCCCATGCAATTTGAAAATTAAGGGCATTTAAAAAAAAACAAAAAATTTGGTCGAAGTGTAACCATTTTTCGGTTATTGTGGTTAATTTTTATTAATTTTGTTCATTAAAGCTTTGGAACCGTAACCCTAAATAACATTTCTAGAATCACAGTGAAAAATAATGACACAATTGCCCCAAGTTTCTCAGAATTAATACTATTTCACTATTTGTTAAACTATGAATTTAAAATTTTCAAAATTTGTCGACTTTGATAGGCCCTCCATTAAAAAAAATGTACTAGAGTGCCTTGGCAAATGCCATTAAAAGTTGGCGCATTTAATCAGGATTGTAAAATGGTACAATACTTGTTAGTTTCATACTAAAAAGAAGAAAAAAATAAAAACCTCAAGTAACCCGATTTTTGCTAACCCATTCTACTCAGTCAAAATGTTTTTTATTCGCACAAGTTCTTGGTAGGTTCTTAATTTTACGGCAAAATGATGAGAGAGATGGATAGTGGACATGTTTGCTGAGAGCGAGGGAGACAGATAGTTACGCCACGCAGTGAGACGATAATGCGTCATTTAAACGAGTGCGAATGAAACAGGTACATGTGGACTGTGGAATTTTAAACGGCAAAATTCTTGGACCTTTTGAGCTGCCTGAGAACCTGAATGGCTCGAATTACCTACATTTTTTACTAGAAAATTTACCAACTTTATTGGAAGACGTACCACTTACAGATCGTCGCCATATGTGGTATCAACAAGATGGCTGCCCAGCGCATTACGCAGTGCAAGTGAGAGATTTCCTTGACCAGGAATATCCGGGAAGGTGGATTGGACGTTCAGGCACTATCTTATGGCCAGCCCGTTCCCCAGATTTAAATCCCCTGGATTTTTTTTATTGGGGCGTTCTCAAGGAAAAAGTTTATTCAAAGCCCATTGAGAGCGTAGCCGAGCTGCGTGAACGAATTCCTCAAATTGCTGAGGACATCAACTCTCGAGGATATGCCCGGCTAATAACAATTGAATTGTGTTGTTTCCGCAAACGTTTCACATACGTAATGTGCAATTTTCTCACTTCTTTTTGATGTTTAGATGTGTAATTGGAGAATTTTGACACATAATTGCCTGACACATAAGAATAGATTTTCATGTGGTTTTATCCACTTGTTATAATGCAAGTTGCCTTCTGTTGAATTCTTGTTGTGATGCTGGTAATAGTTTTAACCTCGTCTATTCAAGTCCTGAAGAAGGCTCAGACATGAGCCGAAACGTCGTATATATATATATATATGCAAGCAATACATTTTTAGTTATCAATATAGCAATATAGGCATATGTATGAGTTTTAGCAAAGGTTAGTGTAACGGGGTACCATACAATTTGCAGTATGATACATAAGCTTAGGGAAAAACCTCAGTAAAAAAACCCTGTCTCCCCGTTAGTAGTGTAGTGATGTAAAATTTGTTTACAGAATAAGCTTTTAATACTGAAGAGCTTCTTTTCCATCGATATAAAATTTTTTTATCCTCTTCCCATTTCGAAATAATATCCGAAACAAAGAAACAGAGCAGAAAACGAGAAAAAAAGTGAATAAAGCTTTCATCAAAACTTATTCGAAGACTTGATGATGACTGAAGAAAAAAATGAATAGTCATAGGTACATAATTTGTCTTTCAATTGCACTGGGAGGAATATCATCTCTGCGTCAAAAATCTTCTGCTGATCTTGGTGGATGATCACCCTCGTCGTTAGAAATGCCTTCAGTACTCAAATTAATTATTGTCAAACCTTGCTTTTGACTGGAAGGGTCTTTCGACCAGGTCCAGTCTTCCAAGTGATGATTCTTCTGTTCTTCAGTTGTTCGAGGAAAGCTACAGGACCCTCATGTTGGGAAATCATCTCCCATAGATATACCAGTGGTTATTCAGTAGAAAATTGAAAAAACGAGAAAGAAATTTAAATAGGAAGCACTCTCGAGTTTGCCGACTGCATTGAAGAAACAAATATGTTTACCTATTCATCATATCACTCAAAAAGAAAATATGCTTTCCTCTATGGTAGAAATGTTTTACAAAGCTAGATTTTCGTTTCTCTCTTCTAGAGAGCAATCATTCGCAAAATACCCTGGATCATTATTTCCGCACAGAATCGATGTGAGTCCTCTGCGCCATTTCCAATTCCAACTTTCCCCTAGAGGATACAGATTTATACATAATGGCCCTGGTCAACTGTTCGGCTCACGATCACATTACTTTATTATTGGCGATATCTATTATATCAGATTGACAGTGAACATCAATATCTACTGAAAACAAAACATGAATTGTCATACCGATTTTCTAACATGGAAAGCCTTCAATGGGTGCATGAAATAGTAAGGAAAAAATTGCGAGAATGCTGATCTGGAATCTAAACATCAGATAACTTATAGTGGTGGGTTGTGAGACTGTGAAATAAGAAATTGTAGGAACGAAATAAAATTTTGTGTCCGAGTTGAATATTTACCCATCAAAAATCAAATCTTGGATCTGTTTTCAAGTACTTCTAACTATTCTAACATGATTTTTCTCGAACTGTCTTTGTTTTTTTGCTATTTGACTTGAACGTTCAAATTTCAGTAATTTGCGTTTTGTACTCAACATAAATACGTCATTTTGATTTCAACTTTGCAAATGAATTAATATTGAAAGCAACAATTTTGATGAATAAACTTTGAGTATTGAATTGTATGGTTTTCACTAAAATGAGTTGTTAAACCATCTTACCTTTAACCGCACCTGAAGCTGCTTCATGACATCGAAATTCTTGTCGTGGATTAACCACTCATGTTAGTGAAAATCATATAGTAATTAGTGTCCTACAGGATCTGTAAATTATGTTAAATGTTATGTTATGTTATGTTAATTATGTTTATAGTTAGACAAACATTGTCAAATAAAGTACAAAAATAATCTATCACAGAAATTTATGATTTTTTTTTCCAAAAAAAGAAAGCAAAAGAGAAAAATCGTTAGCCACATAACAGCATTCATTCACAGATGCAGTTCAGAAACAGTTCTTTAATGTGATAAAGGGTTTTCGGGTGTGTTTGTTTTTTAAATGCTACAAGATCGGTTCAGCGGGTTTATGTTTTATTAGACTGATTTTTTATTGGCAGCATCATTTGATGAAGAAACTCGCGTGAGCCATTTTTTCAAATTTAAAGCCTTCTTATGAAGTTTGATTCTAAAAATGTCTACAAAAAATTTTTATTCTTAATTTTTACAGTTATACAATACATATATTCGACTTATCTTTTATAACTTTTTTTATTACTAAAAGATATTTATTTTTTGTACTAGTTAAAGTTATGCGGATCTTTGTCGTTTCTCCATTCTTATGTTTGAATTTTTTAGCCCATATTCATTTAATATTTAAGGGCCAATTTCACTATGGATATACACCAAGATTAGACGTAACTGGGCTAACTGTCGTTAAAGGAAAAAACTCGCCGATTTATGTAGATAACGCATCTTAACATTCATTGAAATGGAGTGTCTCTGTATTTTGTGGTTTTCTTACCCTCCCTACTTCACTTCACAAGAAAAGCAGATGCCAATGTTAGAAACAGTCTATTTGAATTTTAATCTGAGTTAATGTTAAGCGAAGTTATCACCATTTGGTGAAATTGGTCAAGAACGTTTCATTGGAACTCAGTTTACAGCATTTTCCAATTCCTCGAGGTAGACTTCCATGTTATGGCGCTAAATTCATTCTCGTTCAATGTTTGAATTGAGCAGGCTCTTTATATTTCACAAGCCACAAGACCTATGTCTTTACTAAGGATGTGGAAAAAATGCAAAAGGAGATTTTCTATCCGAAAAAATAAAAAACACTTTCTTATGGGGTGTCAAACATTAAAGATTTTTTTCACGTTCTCGATGTATTTTTTGTTTAGATGACCATAGACATGTCAAGAATATCAACGGGAAATCTTTTGGTCAAGAGGTTTTAATGAGATATAATTCGATAATTCAAGCTTAATTTCAAACAATCAATCCGGAAACATTTCACAATTTTCAAAAAATTTCATCGATAAATGAAAATACAAAAATACGCATCAACAAAACAGTTGTCGATATTTGATGGACAGAAACATACAAATCAGAAATACGCAGGCGGACACACACGAACACGGAATAAAAGAAAAATTTTTATTCCTTGGACTTGGGAACTTTTTTTACGAAAATTATTATTGAGGGCATTTCGTTGAGGTTGCAGCGCACAAATTGAACATATTTCCTGATGTCCACAGAAATTCGTGCACAGTTCAAATATTTTGGTGAGAATAAATTTCCTTTTATTTGTTTTTTTACCTATACTTACACGTAGTAAGGTAATTGGCTATTCAGAAGTTTTTTTTAAGCATAGTTTGTGTAATCTTTTGGTTTCGGTAGTTGCTTCTGTAAATAAATGATGAAGTCTAAGACTTGATTAGTAGAAGTACTAAAAATTTTCTCGAAATCATCCACCCTTCGAATGTATACAGTTCGTAGAAGTGTCGACGAGTTGATGGTTTTTATTTATTAACGGTTTCAGAAAAACACTGAGTAATAAAACTCTACATAATGTAAAGCACCATGTAGATGTTATTTGCATACATTTCTCAACTTTAAAATATAAATATATAAAATATAATAGCAATTCCATCTGATTCTTTCTCAATAATCGTTTTGATTTCTGTCCCACAAAATTTCAATGAATACTTTGAACGGAATAAATCAAAACCAACAAGTAGTGTTGATCAGTATTTCATTTATTTTCAGGAATGAGTACATTATAGGATGAAATAAAATAAGATCTATTTTTTAGTTATTTTCAACTCATAATAATGGAAGTACAGGGGTTGAAAAAACAATGCGAAATACATATCAATAGTGCTTCACATTACCTATGTCATGCTCAGTGTTTTCGAAGGGTGGGTAATTTCTAAAAAAAATGAATGTACTCCTACAAATTTTCATCAGGAAACATGTCCCGAAATCACTCACATGTATTCACCGTCAGCCTGCATATGCATTATGAAAATAAATATAACTAGTATAGCCAGGAGATCCACCTTGTAGGTAGATTCACCTTTACTGGCAGATTCGCCTTTCGTACGTAGCTCGGGCCTACGGCCCTCGCGATACGCCATTCGTTCGTAGCTCGGGCCTTCGGCCCTCGCTCGATTCCCCTTTTATAAATATATAGGGCAAAAACGTTTTTTAAAAGCCCGATCGATTTAAGGCACCTCGTTCTGTGATCGCTGCCAAGCCGTCAAAACTGACGTTAACCTTTAAATCACACTCTGACATCGATTGTCAAAGTGCACTTTCACTTAATTTTCTCTGATAATCAATAGAAAATAATTTAATTTTGTGGAATGTCACTCGATTTTTAATAGACGTCAAAAATTTTCGAAATTCTTACGCTTTTTTAGGTAATATCGTTCGGGCTCCGGGAAAAAAAACAGGCCTATTTTAATTTCGGGTTCTTCGAGCTTAGTTCGACACCCATCCCGGCTCTCGAGCTACCGCGGATCTCTCAAGCTAATCAAATCAAATTGGTACCTTTTCGCGAAAATCGTGAATTTCGCGATTTTCTCACGCACATTTCGGACACTTCTAGACGGGGTAAAAATACGATCTAGGCATTTTCGGAAAGCTCGATTCTTACTCTTGCGTTCCATTTACCGCTCTACCCGGCCACGCGCCTTCGGCGCTCGCCATTTCAAATTTCCCATACCCTCCACCGACACTTCAACATGGCAAAAAATTTGATACGATTCGGTGATCATTTTTTATCAACGTTATAGTATTAACTAGTATAGCCAGGAGATCCACCTTGTAGGTAGATTCACCTTTACTGGCAGATTCGCCTTTCGTACGTAGCTCGGGCCTACGGCCCTCGCGATACGCCTTTTGTTCGTAGCTCGGGCCTTCGGCCCTCGCTCGATTCCCCTTTTATAAATATATAGGCCAAAAACGTTTTTTAAAAGCCCGATCGATTTAAGGCACCTCGTTCTGTGATCGCTGCCAAGCCGTCAAAACTGACGTTAACCTTTAAATCACACTCTGACATCGATTGTCAAAGTGCACTTTCACTTAATTTTCTATGATAATCAATAGAAAATAATTTAATTTTGTGTCACTCGATTTTTAATAGACGTCAAAAATTTTCAAAAGTCTTACGCTTTTTCAGGTAATATCGTTCGGGCTCCGGGAAAAAAAACAGGCCTATTTTAATTTCGGGTTCTTCGAGCTTAGTTCGACACCCATCCCGGCTCTCGAGCTACCGCGGATCTCTCAAGCTAATCAAATCAAATTGGTACCTTTTCGCGAAAATCGTGAATTTCGCGATTTTCTCACGCAATTTTCGGACACTTCTAGACGGGGTAAAAATACGATCTAGGCATTTTCGGAAAGCTCGATTCTTACTCTTGCGTTCCATTTACCGCTCTACCCGGCCACGCGCCTTCGGCGCTCGCCATTTCAAATTTCCCATACCCTCCACCGACACTTCAACGTGGCAAAAAATTTGATACGATTCAGTGATCATTTTTTATCAACGTTATAGTATTAACTAGCACGGCCAGGAGATCCACCTTGTAGGTAGATTCACCTTTACTGGCAGATTCGCCTTTCGTCCGTAGCTCGGGCCTACGGCCCTCGCGATACGCCTTTTGATCGTAGCTCGGGCCTACGGCCCTCGCAATTCGCCTTTCGTCCATAGTTCGAGTCCCCTTTTATAAATATCTAGGCCAAAAACGTTTTCTTAAAAGTCCGATCGATTTAAGGCACCTCGTTCTGTGATCGCTGCCAATTCCGTCAAAACTGACGTTAACCTTTAAATCACACTCTGACATCGATTGTCAAAGTGCACTTACACTTAATTTTCTCTGATAATCAATTTTGTGGAATGTCACTCGATTTTTAATAGACGTCAAAAATTTTCAAATTTCTTACGCTTTTTTAGGAAATTTCGTTCGGGCTCCAGGAAAAAGAACAGGCCTATTTTAATTTCGGGTCCTTCGAGCTCAGTTCGACACCCATACCGGCTCTCGAGCAACCGCGGATCTCTCAAGCTAATCAAATCAATTTGGTACCTTTTCGCGAAAATCATGAATTTCGCGATTTTCTAACGCAATTTTCGGACACTTCTAGACGGGGTAAAAATACGATCTAGGCATTTTCGGAAAGCTCGATTCTTCCTCTAGCTATCCATGTACCGCTCTACCCGGCCACGCGCCTTCGGCGCTCGACATTTCAAATTTCCCATACCCTCCACCGACACTTCAACACGGCAAAAAATTTGATACGATTCAGTGATCATTTTTTATCAACGTTATAGTATTAACTAGTATAGCCAGGAGATCCACCTTGTAGGTAGATTCACCTTTACTGGCAGATTCGCCTTTCGTACGTAGCTCGGGCCTACGGCCCTCGCGATACGCCTTTTGTTCGTAGCTCGGGCCTTCGGCCCTCGCTCGATTCCCCTTTTATAAATATATAGGCCAAAAACGTTTTTTAAAAGCCCGATCGATTTAAGGCACCTCGTTCTGTGATCGCTGCCAAGCAGTCAAAACTGACGTTAACCTTTAAATCACACTCTGACATCGATTGTCAAAGTGCACTTTCACTTAATTTTCTCTGATAATCAATAGAAAATAATTTAATTTTGTGGAATGTCACTCGATTTTTAATAGACGTCAAAAATTTTCAAAATTCTTACGCTTTTTTAGGTAATATCGTTCGGGCTCCGGGAAAAAAAACAGGCCTATTTTAATTTCGGGTTCTTCGAGCTTAGTTCGACACCCATCCCGGCTCTCGAGCTACCGCGGATCTCTCAAGCTAATCAAATCAAATTGGTACCTTTTCGCGAAAATCGTGAATTTCGCGATTTTCTCACGCAATTTTCGGACACTTCTAGACGGGGTGAAAATACGATCTAGGCATTCTCGGAAAGCTCGATTCTTACTCTTGCGTTCCATTTACCGCTCTACTCGGCCACGCGCCTTCGGCGCTCGCCATTTCAAATTTCCCATACCCTCCACCGACACTTCAACATGGCAAAAAATTTGATACGATTCAGTGATCATTTTTTATCAACGTTATAGTATTAACTAGTATAGCCAGGAGATCCACCTTGTAGGTAGATTCACCTTTACTGGCAGATTCGCCTTTCGTACGTAGCTCGGGCCTACGGCCCTCGCGATACGCCTTTTGTTCGTAGCTCGGGCCTTCGGCACTCGCTCGATTCCCCTTTTATAAATATCTAGGCCAAAAACGTTTTTTAAAAGCCCGATCGATTTAAGGCACCTCGTTCTGTGATCGCTGCCAAGCAGTCAAAACTGACGTTAACCTTTAAATCACACTCTGACATCGATTGTCAAAGTGCACTTTCACTTAATTTTCTCTGATAATCAATAGAAAATAATTTAATTTTGTGGAATGTCACTCGATTTTTAATAGACGTCAAAAATTTTCAAGATTCTTACGCTTTTTTAGGTAATATCGTTCGGGCTCCGGGAAAAAAAACAGGCCTATTTTAATTTCGGGTTCTTCGAGCTTAGTTCGACACCCATCCCGGCTCTCGAGCTACCGCGGATCTCTCAAGTTAATCAAATCAATTTGGTACCTTTTCGCGAAAATCGTGAATTTCGCGATTTTCTAACGCAATTTTCGGACACTTTTAGACGGGGTAAAAATACGATCTATGAATTTTCGGAAAGCTCGATTCTTCTTCTAGCGTTCCATGTACCGCTCTACCCGGCCACGCGCCTTCGGCGCTCGCCATTTCAAATTTCCCATACCCTCCACCGACACTTCATCATGGCAAAAAATTTGATACGATTCAGTGATCATTTTTTATCAACGTTATAGTATTAATTAATTAATTAATTATACGGGTGTGCATATTTTAACGAACCAAAGTTGAAATGAATTTTCAAGGAACAGTGCATAAAAATTTTCAGCCTCTTTTTTGGAATTCCTCTTATTTTGAGAGTCTATAGGTAGTAATTTCATCATGGAATATCGAGACATTATGACACGTTGAAGCATTCTTCCTGAATTTCGCTTCAGATTCGAAAAACACTCTAGTACAGCATAGAAGAAGCAGATGATGCACTCATAACATTCATATTATACTCTAGGGATTCTTATATGATTCCACTCACCTAAAGTATTCCCTATTCCAAAGGCCATTCAGAGTATTCACATTTCACCGGGTTTCAAAGAATAGGCAATCTTGGTGTAACTAAACTTCCCAATACAATCATTGATTTCCAAATTGACCACATCTTCCCAGTAATCTGTCGATATTTCGAATATAGGACTATCAGAACTATGCTCGAAAAACAACAACAACAATCTTTTGATGAAGAGTCGTAACTCGAAATAGTAATTAAATGCATCCTGGATTCGAAAACGTGGATAACTGACTAATGAACGAAAACGCTGCTATTGGTAAGGATCGAGTTTGAACGAGCATTTATGCAGTTTCCTCACGAAAGCTCCATTTGAGAGATTTAATGAAATGTCCTTACTGCATTATTTAATTACGGTTGTGGTATAACTCAATCGGTATATTGATTGTTATCAATGGGAATTGATGCATTGGGTATTTCCAAGCCGAGTTTATGGCACATTGTAACTAGGATCAAGGATCATCAATTATTTCATTACAGATATGGAGGATACATGATACTAATGCGATTCCACGGATTTTGTTAACAGTCCCAGTACCATAGTATAAGAATGTTTATCTATCTAATTGAAAAGTATTCATAACGGATGTTCAGTTATTTTCATCGTAATAAAATATAAAAAAAAAATGTCCACTATCATTTTTACGAAAAGTGAGCCTTCAACTACAAAAAGAGGTATCCATAGTAGTTTCCTCTCTATGGCAAGCAAATCTTCGATTTGCCATTTTCTTGGGATTTGACTCTGATTTGAGACTTCATTTGAAGAGTCTTAAATATTTCCTGAAAGCTAGCTTCTAGTCACTATATGTTTCTGCAACATTTTAGCCAAACTAAACTTTTTGATACACTAATAACGGAAAAAAAAGAGTAGAAAATCTTCTGGTCTAGATGAAATAGCAGCCTTTGTAATAAAAAAGGTGTACACGTAATTATAAAACCAATAACCAATTACTTACTTACTTAAAAATAAACACTATTGAAAATTTCAGACCAATTACCGTACCACAAACTTTATCAAAGATTTTTGAGTATGCTTTTTGAGCACGAATGTTACTCTTCATAAACAAAAATAATATTATAAATTTCACACAACAGGGTTTTCGCAGTGGTAAGTTAGATTTAGGAATTTGAAGGCAGTACTAGATGTTGGCCAGCTAGTGGGTGTCTGTTATCCTTGAATATTATTTGAATACTCAAACCTATTATGCACAGATGAAATCTCGTCTTCAAAATGAAATCTGCTTGTGGGGCATCTAAACCAGGGCAAAAGATGTATTTATTGCACATAAGGCACTTCTAAGTCGCATTTTTAACATCCCAAGGGGAGAAACCTGCAGACTGGCTTTTGGGTCCGACAATATTCTGACGCTTGCCAGTTTATACAGGGCGTCTGTAAAAAAATGCGAAGGACTTAGGGAGATGATTCCTTGATGAAAACAAGCAGGGGTGGTTCCTCTGCAATATTTTTTTAAATCGACCTCGCTTCCAAGATACAGCCTTTGGAAGGCGATGACCAGTTGACAGTTTTTAATTTTTTTTACAGGTCCTAAAGAACAATGAATCATAAAACTACACATCATATGAAGCACTAAGTAGATGTTACTCACATAATTTTTTTAGATCTCATAACTTTATTATTAGGGAATGAACCCCTTATGATTTTCCTTCAAAAATTGTTTTCGTGGGATAGATTTTCGAAAACTGAATCGAATGGTTTTCCATTCAATTCTAGAGAAAAAAAGTCTCTTGAAAAATTTCGATACAGTACTTTCCCCGGAATAAATAAAAACTGACAGTATACGAAAGCCTATGAGGCAGAGAGTTGATGCATGTATTTTAGCGGGATGTAGTCATTCTGTATAACAGTTTTACGATGAAATGGAATGAACAGTGATCAGCAGTGGAACAACGATCGATCAACAATCTGACAACCTATCGATGTCAGATTCGATAAGGCGTTGTCGGCAATCTAATTACACCCGACAAGTTAACAAGATGTTCATACAAAAGATACTGATCATCTTTGGTACAAATTTTCAACTATTCGACTCAAAGATAAGGCAGAAAAAAGGGGAAAAACGGGATTACTGTCGAGTCGTGCGGTTGTCGTTAGCTTGTGGTACATACTCAGAACTGCTTGTAAGTTTTTATTTATTCCGAGAAAAGTATCGACTGTATCGAAATTTTTTATGAGACTTTCTTTCTCTAAAATTGAAGGGGAAACCATAAGAGAATTTTATTTTTAATATTTGAAAGAAAATCATTAGGGGTTGTTATTTTCAGGCAATAATAATAAAGTAATGAGGTTTAAAAAAATTGTGTGAGTAACATCTACTTGGTAGGTACTTCATATTATGTATAGTTTTATGACTGAGTGTTTTTTTAAAACCCGTAAAAAAATTATAAACTGTTAACTCGTCATCGCCTTCCAAAGGCTGTATCTTGGAAGGGTGGTCGATTTCGAAAAAAATTTATGGAAACTACCCCTGCTTATTTTCATCGAGCAATCATCTCCCTAAGTCTTTCGCATTTGTTTACAGACACCTTGTATATCTTTGAAATTGCATGTTATATTTATAGTAAAATAACCTCTTTCAAACGTAATGAAGAAATCCATAACATGAGAATACATACCGAAAAGACTTGATTCACACGCAGGTTGAAAATTACAAAATACCTCAAAATGCACCTAACCATATAGGACCACGTATTTTCAATCATTTATCTGAACATAATATTAGTTCAAGTTTAAAGCTCAAGATGTTTAAGACGCGTCTTAGCGCATTTTTGATAAAAAGTAGTTTTTATACTGTGCAATATTTTTCAACTTTACAGCAGTAATATAATTTTTTATATTGTTTTTGGTTTCTGTGCTATGTTATGTGAAAATTTTTTAAGACGAAAATTTTTTAAGAAGAATAATTCACAACACCAACGCATCGAAGAATAGACTCTATCCACTGATGCAGGGTTTCTCAAAATTTTAGCTCCACGTACCCTAAAAGACTATGGACACAATGCCGAACCCCTTTAAAACAACTTCAAATAAAACACAAAAATATTTTATTAAAATATAAATATGAACGATATTTGGTAAGATACGTAACGGATTTAGATATCTTACATATTGTAATACATTGTGGAAAATTGCTAGAACAGATGGATTTTTTATATTGAATTACGCAATATTTCAAGCATAATTGAAGTGTTTGTTATGAAACTTTTTGTTGCTGAGGATGATTTGTAAACAGTGAATTAATTCATTCAACTTTCAACAAAGATAAATTTGAAGATTTTGGAGGTCAATCTCATAAAAACAATTCATCAAAAATGTCTTTTTTCCCCAACATCTGAAACAAAATAAATACAAAATTGTTGTTGGATAAAAGTTGCTGCTCTCCTTTGTAGAAGTCGAAAACAATTTCATATATTATATGTAACAAATATATTATGATAATTATGAATGAATGAATGAACTTACACAAAAATTTACATTTTTCTATATCTAACAATAAGATGAATACATACTCCTCTCAAATTATCCCTCAATCTATAATTAAGTTAGAGTTTGTACTAATAACCAAATGAATATTAATATAATTGTTTTATAATCTATCCTACAGATCACTTTATGGAGAAAAATAAGTATTGACGTGATAAGATATCAAGGTATAGAGACGAGCGGGAAAGAAATGGATTCTCACACCACAGTGTAGATCGAAATGGAAAGAATTGGAAAAGGCCTATGATCAGGAGTGGAAACAGACGGGCTGGGGAAGAAGAAGAGAAGAGAAGAGGAGATAGTTCAGTGACTGAAAATTCCTTTCAAATTGTTATTTGGTGGGTTTCTTCTTGTATGTTTAATATTATCAAGTTGTTGATCATTGCGATTAGCTCGACATTGTCCCATTTTCATTCGAGCTCTTTGACGACCTGCCTCTCTCTGTTTTAGTGTTTGCGAAGGACGCTGTCGGGCCATATTAAACACTTGAATGAGGCGCTGTTCCGGCGGTCTTTCTTGATCATCTACACAGGATTGATTCGAAATATTCTGAAGCCTAGTAGCATTACGGCTTCAACTGTATTGGATATTTCGGCTCATAACATAGTGAACAACATGGTGAATAACACAAATTAAATTTACGGATGGAAGCAATACTTGATGTCATACGTTATGTACATCCACGAACGTAAAATGTAACTTACCATCTGCAAATCACGATCGAATCCAATTCCTGAATGATTAATCCTGCTCGCGCTGTCTAATGACATTATGGGAAGATAAAACCGAGGATGAAACAGATTGAGTTTCCTTCAGAAGATTCTTTTAATGGAATTTTCCGTAGGTATGTTTTTGTTGAAATATTATTCCAGATTCAGACATAAAATCTAAAGTAATAATATCTGCAACACTAAACATAGCGACATGCACCTTACTCGAAATTTGTGAAATTTTTTTTTTCGCCGAATTTTCTGAATTTTTACTTTTTTTTTTTATAACCGGGCCCTGGACAGATCTAACAATTGTTAGATGTTGTTAGACTGTTTCAACAGTCAGCCGATCGCAAATTATAAATGGCGTACTGCTGAAATATTTGAATTAGGCGTTCATTTTAGTATGAAAACTCTTACGGGTTATGGATAAAGTGCATTTTTTTATGTGAGTTCACCATCTAATTGGCGTTTCGAACAGATAGCACCCCAGATCATACTCCAATGGACACTCATCAACTGGAAGTGCGTTCAAATTTTCTGGTTTTGTAGAGGAAGAATTTCTGGTTTGGTTGAACGTAAACATTCAAAACTGATAAAACAATACCAACATGTCAATTAAAATTGAAACAATCGACATATACAGGATATTTCACGAATAAACGGACAAACGGAAACCGTGAATAGAGGGCATAGCTGAGTTCAAAAACACCTCATATTTGTATCTAAAGCCCGTTTGCAACAGCCGAGAATTCTCTAGAAAATTTACTCTAGATTTCCAGAGAATTCTCTACCAATATTTGGTAAGAAAACGGCAGAGATTATTTTGAATGCAACTGTAGAGAATTTTACCGAAAGTGTGTATGTAACGGTAAAGAATTCGCGGCGCCTGAAATCTCGAGTAAATTGCATCGGCTGTTGCAAACGGGCTTTAGGTACTTCGTTCTCGATATTCTGGGGATTTTCTCAAATTTCTCGAATTTTAGTTTCGCTATAACACATGATATTTACGATTGGTTCGACTGAAAATTTATATTTAGGTTGAAGTTGTTAGTTTCAATGAACCAAAATATTAAAATTTGGCGAAAATCAGGAGAGGACCCATTGACGCTTTATTCAAACAAAAAATTTTTTTTTTTACATTTTCAACCCTTTCCTAGTACATTCTACGTATGAAAGTGCCTAAGAAGGTTTAACTTTCAGATCTGTAACTCAAGACAAAAAAGTTATGAGAACTTTTCGGAATCGTCAAAATCTCAATTTTTGTTTATAACTCGAAATCTAAAAATGAAAAAAGAGCTAGAGAATGTGTCATCCGTTTTCTTCTAGCTGCTATAGTTCTCGAGATCCCCTCAGTAGACAACGAATTTTGCCCACCCTGTATACCTGATTTTTTTTACATCTTCGAAAACCTGCAGACGCTTTCCCCACCGCTGAAAGTGCATACATCATAGAACCTTTTTTTCATACCAACATCTTATCTACAAAATCAACTAGGTCTCCACGACGCTCGAGTAAATACCGATTTAGCATCGTCGGCTCCCCAACTACATGTTTTGAGGTCTAATTATAAAGAAGACCAATAATGTATCGGTCGACCTTTCATTTATTGTTTAAACATGACAATGAATAAGGATTACTACTACATATCATGAAATAATAATTATAACTAGATATCTTCGGAATAAATTGTCATTTATGGACAATTTGGATCTCAAGTAATTTTCCGGATTCATTTTCACCTCATTGGCTCTTTCAAGGAGGGTAATAATTGAAATTCGAATATGATAAACACTCTCTTCAATTATTTATTGATTCCGTTTTTAACATTATTGGATCTAGGCAGGCCGATCTTATTACTCTTTGTTGTTAAAAGTTAAAACATAGATCAGATTCATGCACATAAAAAAGTATTTATCACTATTGGAATTTTCGTTCATTTCAATTCCAACGTTTCTGAATAACTAATTACGGACCTCGAATTGGGTTTTGTTGTTGTATATTGGGAAGTCGAAGAATTATTCGAAAAAATGTTCACTGATGAAGCTGCATGCATCACATATGGCATATTCAACGCAAAAAATTCACATGAATAGGCAGCAGACGATCCCAATTCAATAAGAAAATCCAACTATCAGTAACGATTCTCAGCAAATATCTGGATTGGGGTATTTAGTGCCAATTCAGTAAAAAAATATGGACAAAGGTGGATTGGAGTGGGAAACCAACATTGGCCTGCTAGATCTCCTGATCTGACACCCTTCGATATCTTTCTTTGGGGTTATTTGAAGTCCAAGGTCTATGAAACAGACATCCTGACAAAGGAACAATTATTGGGTCGAATAAATGTTGCATGCGACGAAATTCGTAAAAATCCTGATGTAATAAAACGAGCAGTTATAAGCCTGCTGAAGGGGGCCAAAAAGTGCATAGAAAGTGGAAGAAATAATTTTGAACTCCTTCAGACAATTAGTTATCCATAGAAAGATGATTTATTCTAAAAATCAAGTTTCAATTATTAGTCTCAAGATAGCATTGTTTTTCCGTCCATATGTGTGTATAACAAAACATTGTATCACTGTAAATGACAATTTTGCATGACCAAATACGATATAATTGTTGCAAACATTCAACAGTATATTTGTCGAAGAGAAAATAATTTATAAGACATGATCGACAGGTGAGGCATAATAATGATTAATGTATTTTGACTTGACAATAATACATGCAGATAACGAAATTGTTAAAATTATGATGGAAAACTATATACAGGGTGTTTTTCATGAGATTAAAATTGAATAAAGCCTCCCTGAGTACGGTCCTGATTTTTGTCAAATTTTAATAAACTGTTGCATTGAAAATAATAACTTTTAATCTGACTATGAATTTTCAGTCGAATCGATAGAGAATTTCAGGAGTTATAGTCAAACTAAAATTTGAGAAATTTCAGAAAACCCCCTTGTATAACGGAAACGGAGTACTCAAAGCCCCCTTAAGGGGTGTTTTTGAACTCAGCTCAATGCCGTCTATTCACGGTTTTCATTTGTCCATTTACTCGTATAACACCCTGTATATATGGAAAGTTATCCACTACACGGTATACACTTTCAAAATTCTTAAATAATTTTGATATTGCGGCTGTTCCAAGGTATACAATTTGTCCATTGTAGATCATACTCTTCCCTATATGAAAATTCCATAACTGATAAGGAAGACTGCCAACAACGGGTCAGATATGCATATAGGTTAGTTTTGAATCATTAAAACCTAAAACCTGAAACCTGTCAATATTCATATTCACTATGTCACTAATTAAAATACGTTTGCAGATCTCTTTCTCCTTCTATTAAAAAAAACAGGCCTAAACAGGCCTAAATCAGCTTTTGGGAACCATTTAATTGAATGTAAACATGGGACCACAATAGAAAATCTGTCACTGATACGAAAAGAAAACAACTATAATAAACTAGTTCTCCTCGAACAATATGAGATCCTCAAAAACAAGGATAATATTCACCTTCTAAATGACATTTCAGAATTTTCTGGGAGGCATATATTTAAATACTTATAAGAAACAGTTCCAACATAAGAAAAATAACACCATATTCTATGTTAATGATTTGACCATGCTGTGTGAAGTTATGAGTTTGACAGCGACTTGTCACCTAGTATTTCCGGTCCATTCGTTTAACCTCATATGACGATACACATGCTTTTCTGTTGAAGTTTGAAGTGGGAAATTGATGGTCTGGTATTTCTTGAAGGATAAACTGACACTAAACAGCGGATTTTGATCAAACCTTTTTTATGATACCCGTATGACACTTATTACAACGATTCTTCATATTTTGACGGTAGGTCCATGTTCGAGGTCACTCACGTTTTCCCTGATAACTTGTAAATTGTTATGTCATGTCTAACAACTTCTCCATGTATATTTTGTTTGAATATATGTCTATGTGTGTTTCGGCTGGCCTGATGATGCCATAGATGCCGAAATCGATCGCCAAGAGAATTTTATAAAAATTGGATTAGTGTGTTTTCTTTACCTCTTCTCTCTTTCTCCTTGTTTGATTAGGAGAGCAACGCATGAAGCATTTTTTAGTTCGTAATCCTATATTAATGAGATATTTTTTTAGTTTAACGCGAAGAAATGCAGCAGTGATTTTGTGAAACGCGTTATCTGAGCGTTATTGAAATTCTTGAAAATGGTTAGTTTGAAACATATTTTTCATGTACCGTCTTTTAAAAGAAATTGGATGTTTTTTGAAAAAAATTGTTTTTCTTTTGGAAAACCAAAAGTTTTTGATGAAAATATTTTTGTTTATAACCTGTGAAATTTTTTCATCAAAATTAGTGTGAACAATGTCAAAGGTGGTTTTAAAAATAGTTTCTGAAAACGTTAAACGCAAGTCACCATGACAATTTTTATACAAAACCGAAAAAAAGCCTCGAATTATCGACTTAAAATATTTAAGATTTTCTCGTTATTCCCTGTTACCTAACACCATGAAAAAAAATTTCATGAAAATATTTTTTGTATTTCTTCGTAAAATTCTGGGTTAAGTTAAGTAAGAATGAGTCTGATACCAGAGACAGAGTCTTTGCTGATATGTACTTCTCCGCTAGTGAACATTCACCAAGGACCTTCAAAGATATTCATTACCACAAACACGAGATGACCTACATGAGTTCACACCACGATTTATAATAGTAAGTCACGTTGGGGTCTTCCTTCAAGCTATACTTACATGTTTTTTGGAGGAATTAATTTCCATTTTCTGAATAATTCATTGAGTGGAACTAGACTGTATTTTTTTTTAAAAAAATCCTATTATTTTTCGGTTGACCAGCTGCAAGCATTAGGATCTGTATATCAGTATATCATTGAAATTATGCATAACGATAAACAACTCATAAAAAATGAGGAGTTGAAAAATGCATTTACCATTTCAGATTATTCCAAACAGTTTTTCGGTATTCATTAATCTTCATTTTTCAAAGATAATTTCATTGCTTACTTTTGTCAGCCATTCCGTCAAATTTTGCTTTTTATGACAAAAAAACATACTTATTGTTTACGCATGAGCTCCTCAAAATTTAACAGTTTTTAGTAAATGGCTAAAAGCACAGAATGCGAACACCATAGTTGATTTCACCATGATATTGCAATAAGGCTCGTTGAAAAATTGAACTGAATATTAATTTGAAATAATCCTTTTGCAGTTATCAAAATAGCATATCCACAATTCTCGGCCCAAAATAATTCTTGTGATGAATTAATACTTGAGTTCGCACTATTTTATGGATATAATAGTTTCTGATTATTGATAAGTATTCAGTTCCACAAATAAAAAACTATCCAAAAAAAAAAATACAAAACTGTAGTAATGATGTGTCGCACAACCCCAAACATGAAGAAAGACTAGAAAGAGGGTTCATTGATAGTTTATAACTGTGGAAGGTGAACTCATCAAATGCTCAAAAACCGACGAAAGTTTCATTATAATCTATTCCACTTAATATAAGTTGTTACTTGTTAGGATACATGGTGATACATTAAAAATGTGCATATAATCAGGTAAATAAAAGTACTTCTAAATAAACTTCATATTATAAATCTATCGTTCATTATATCCAAAATACTGGGTAATGAATGAATTTTGTTCCATTTTTTCAATCAAGCATGAATTATGAACCACCGTTATCACATTTTTGTAATATTCGGAGCAAAAAACAGCCTGTATACCTATCGATATTTCAAAATTTTATCTACAAATTAATAACGTTGCAAATTTGTTGCATCTCATCTAATCATTTTTTTTAGCTGAAGCGTGATAATTTCTCGACTCTTCTGATATATTCTTGAAGATAAAAGTAAAATAAGGCAGTGTTTAGGTATGGTTTAATTTTGTGAATGATATACATATTTTAGTTTTGATAACCCGAAGTGTATTATTTACTAAATTAATTGATGCGACACACTCCTCTATTTTATTATTATTTTCGCCAAAAAAATAAAGAATATTTTGAATTTTAGTTTTTTGAGTTTCTCCACTGTCATTTCGTATAGATTTCTCTGCAATGTTATTTTTGTATAAAAATAATATGCTTTCCTCAGAATGAACATAGGGTAATCTCATTCTACTTTTTTTATGTAGTGCAATACACAAATGTTAAATGTTATGATAATTTTTCTCGGGTGTTAAGAATTCAGTTATTGATAAGAATAATTTGTCCCAAATACTGATCGAATATTAGATATATCAAAAAGGTGTGCGGTAGTTTATAGGTTATGATCAATTGCAAAAATGAGGACTAAATAAATCACCGCGTATGTTGGTATGTTGGTAATGAAGAACGATAGACTTATAAAGTCTCGGTAACCTTCATCTATCCTGACCCTATGCACATCTCTCACGTTGTATAATTTGACCAATTTTTCATGATATAATCAGCGTAGTTTTTTTCAAATTTACATGCACAACGTTTTTCTTCATTTTGCCGTATTCGGCATAGTCTCCGTTCCTTCATGTTTCTGATGAATTGTAATGTATTTTATGTTAAAAACAGTTTACTTCTCAAAATAAAGAATGGAAAACTGTAAGAAATAAGTCGATCAAAACCAAGTACCTACTGAGTCGATAAAAAAATATGCCTGACCGAATGGTTTTCCTAAATCACATTGTTTTCATACAGAAAAACTTTCTTTATACAGCACAGGCACAGTTCCTATATCTGAAATATCTATCGATATATTCGATTCGATATCCAAGTCAATAATTAATATTTCACATTATTCGTTATACGTATTTTAGAAGTCAAATATTCCTTAAAAATATGAATTTATGCGCATATCAATGCATTACTACGTTGTTAAAATTTGGGTACACAACTTGGAAAGTTACACCTACCTCAATTCTGGATGAAAATTGTGAGTCTGAGTTCCCTATTGCTATGCACAGATTTTATTTAAATCTTTCACTGAATGAAAATTCATTTCTTTTATGAAAACCTTCAAAAATTCCAACACGGCTATATGTAATATATCAATAAACAAATTATATTCTTGGGAATGTTCAGCACTTTGTAGCAATATTGGTGTATAAATTCAATTATTGACAAAAATTCTAAAGGCAAAATTCCGTAGTCTTATGGACGCGTTCGCGACAAAGGGATGTTTCACTCCCTTTGCACAGGACCTCTGCCGGACTGATACTCCTGCCTAGCACGGGGGTGCACGGTATTCTGTAAGTGGCATTCTATGTCGTCGAGATTTCGATCAGATCAGGAAAAAAGGATTTCGAAAGGTTGTCGCTCATGTTCACACTAAATGAACTTTAATAACATGCTAATGGGATTTTCAGATTTCACCTTGAAGAAAAATCCTTTTTGCACGCATTGAATTGCAATGAGTTGTGTGAAGGTTTTGGAATAATAATTCTTTCATAGATTTCCATTTTATGTCATTAATACAAAGCGTTCACAATCTCATCCAGTTAAGGTTGTCAACAGACCTACTTTGTTGATATATCAACATATTCTTTTGATACAGAGCATTACAATATTTAACAGAAAACAATAATTATAGCATGTGTATGAGATACAGTTTTAGCAGGGGTTAGCATAAACAGTGTACCATATTATTTGGTGTATGATACAAGAGCTTAGGGAAAAACCCCAGTAAAAAAACCATTTCTCCCCGTGAGTGTAGTGGATTGTAAAAAATTGTTCACGAAATAAGCTGAAATATTTTATATTGAAGGGCATTTCGCACTGCAAAAATTGATCCAGTAAGTCCTCTCCAAGATACCAGAAAATTTTATGTGAAATAGAGAGAAAATAAAATAAATCGGACAATGATTAACCAGATGATTTATGGTTTCTTCTGGTTCCCCGCATTCACAACTAGGGCTTTCAACTGAATTCCACCTGAAAAGCATACTATTGCAACGTCCGTGACCTGTTCTTATAAGATTCAGAGTATCTACACCATATTTTCCTGGGAAGATCAAAACCAGGAACTCTATTCGAGCCTCGAGGGATCAGTAACTACTTTTTTGTTGGAAATAGTGTACATATTCCATTCAGACTGCCAAAGTTCTTTGTCCCTTATATTCGAATTAAGAAAAGAGTTGGATTATAAAGATTTACGCGACTTCAGTCTTGGAATGGTATTTTCTGGAATGTAAGATGGAATTGGATACGAGTCGGGAAAGGATTGAAATTCATTCCAAGAATTCATAACCGCAGTCTGTCTACCAATATGAGGCGGTACATTGTTTTGAAGAACTGGTAACTATTGAATAGGTGAAGATCTAATAGTTCTAGTTATAGTTCTCATGGAAAGATTCAGCTGTGCATCATCCAAAGCTAAGGCTGCCGTTAGAAGAGTAGCTGCATCAGCACCCCATGAAGTACCAGCTGGTTTATGCAAGATATTATCCCTAGTTTTTAACTTCAGCTTTGAAATTCAGCGAGGAATCCAGCTCAACTCCTAGATATTTAGGATTGAAGTTATGTTACAAAGGAGAATTAGCGAAAACTACACTCAATTTTCTATATTTTCAATGATTATTCAAATGGAAACACGAACACTCGGTATAATTTGGGTTAGGACGCAAACGCCACTCAAAAAAGTAATTCTTAAAATTTCTAAATCTGTAGATAGATTATTCTCTATGCATCTAAAATCAGAATGACGGAATGCGAAGGCAATATCATCAGCGCATATAAATTTCTCAGAAAAAGTCGTAAGGATACCTATCACACAGATATAAAGTCAAAAGAAGAGGTGCTAAAACTGATGCTTTTGGAAGACCGACATTCAAAGTTTTGAAATTACTACTGTTATCATCAACAAAAACACAAAACCTCTTATCTGACAGCATGTTTTCTGGTAAGCGAACCATCTTTCCCCACTTCGGATGAGTATAAAGTTTGAAAATCAAACCATCCTTCCGTAAGACTGTGACATATGCTGCATATAAATCCACAAATGCTGTTCCTGTTTTTAGCTTATTATTGAAACCTGCTTCAATGAAAGTGGTGCGACTCAGAAACTGATCACAGCAATTTCTATTTTTCCCAAAATGGATTAGCCTCTCTAAATTTCTAAAAGGAACACCCAATAAACTAATGGGTAGATAACTACTAGGATCGGAAGAATTCTTTCCACTTTTTAAGATTCCTATGAATTTCGCTTTTCGGAACTCTGCGGGAAAATTGCCAGTATTTAGAATATTATTTTAAAAAGATAATAACCAGGACAACGCTCTTTTGCTTAAATGCTTCCGGATAAATTCCGTCGAAACCTGCAGCTTTTCGAGATTAGAGATGATATCCACAGCTGGAGTTGAGGTAATAAAATTGTGTAGTTTAAGCTTCATATCTTTCATTTTTGATTGTGAAATTTCAACCGAATTAGAAACATCAATGAATCGACGAGCAATGAGTGTAGGATCGATTTTGGAAGATGACATCGCTAAAGGAGCTGCCTCACTCAACAGCCCATGAGCTCCTACTAGAATGTGTGAAGTTCATAGGTTTGTTCGTAGAGTGGTTCACAACGGTTGTGAACTGTACAGAGCAAGCGCAAATGGATTTTCGCTACCCTACAATGCAATTGCGCTTGCTCTGTACAGTTCACAACCGTTGTGAACCACTCTACGAACAAGCCTCATGTTTGAAACTACACTATTAGTTTCTCCTTACGACCGGTATTCATTGAATTCATAAGCCTTTCGCATTTTCCTTTGAATGGGGAATTTTGATAATCCTTATAAGAATATTCGGTTTCATCTGACCAACCAGGAATATATTCGTGACGAAAACCTCTCTGAATCAACTTTTTAGCTGCAGCTTTTACTACACCTACAAATCTGGAATGATTATCATAAGAGGGACGAAACCATCCTAAGTCGCTATACATTTTATTCGAAAATTGATCCCAGTGTGCCTTCTTGAATTTCCAACGTGTTTATTCAGACAAGAAGCAGAATGAATAAGATTATCTAAGCTTTATGACATGGGCCTATGTTTGTTACGTTAGAAATCACCTAAAATGTTACGACTCATTGAAAGAGGTTTCGATGTAGGTGTTAAATGCCATAATGGTATTATGGATTATTATTGACTTATTTATCCCTCATTCGAAGTGATATCCCTTGTAGACTTTTAAGCCAAATGCGTGAAACATGAGGTCGAAAAGCACTAGCAGTATAGGCCATGGACTGTCATAACTAGTTGCAAAGGTAACTTATTTCCCCAGGGCTGTGAAACATAGTCCTATTCTATTAGACATCTGAGGACCGATCCAATACCGGTTGGTGTTGATATCCTGCTCCGTTGGTTAACTCGGAGCATGGTGTTGTTAGTATCCCATTCCTCAATGAATAAGGAATACCCTATCTATTAAGGGAGCACAGAGTTGACCCTCCTAGAACCATACAGCACTACGAATCAATCGACTGGGCGGACTGGGAGGATTTCGAGGTCATACCAGAATTTTCCTAGAGACTTCAACTTGCTTTTCCAATAAGAATGCTACTGAGGATGCCGAAAGCATAAGGTATTGAAGTGATTTAGTGTGCAAGAAAAGCTTATACCTCCAACACCTCAAGAGTACCTACACGGTATCCCAAATTGCTCGATTTTGGCTGTTTCTGATATTTCTAGACTAGTCCATTAATTCATAAACTTTTTAGGGTTTTCACTCCCAATCTCTGAAACAAAATCAATTAAAAATGAAATCAACGATTTGCTCCTGCAAAAAAAGTTTATGAAGAAATGCAGAATCCTCCCAGAATAAATTTCAATTGAAAGTCCATTAATGGAAACCGTTTCAAATTTTGATATTTTATCGATTTCGAAAATGTGCCACAACTTTTTTTATCTTCGAAATATCTAAAAACGAGAAAAACATTCTCAAGATACTTTTTAACTGGGAATACTAACCAGAAACAGCCACAATCAAGAAATTTGAGATAACCTATATAAATGGTCCACAATCAGAAACTCCCCAGGCCTATAATTTGGTCAATTTTTGTGATTATTCGGCGTACAGGGCATCAAATTGTAGATCCCAACATTGTCTTCCGAAACAATTGAGTTCGATTCTTTTTCAGGAGGGCGTTGAGAAACTACCGTCATTTGAAAATTGGTTGTCCGGGCGGTTTTTTTTTTTGAGACACCCTCAACGAAAAAAAAAATTTTTTAACAAGAGAATAATTGTTTTGGAACAGGCTGTTTCAGAAAAGAAACAGATTACCTGGATTCAGTTGATAGTCTTTTTGTTTACCTTTGCATATTCAAGTTTTATTCACTTCATAATATCCTATCAATACATAAAAGGCTACCTGTGTCGAAATCATTATATCTGATGTGAATTACGCCGCTTTTTTATCCATAAATCATTCGGAGCCGGTATAATTACGAACAAAGACACTAATTCCTAATTCCATTGTGTGATATGTCAGATGAAAACTGGTAAAATTTCCTGATGGAAGATGAATTTGTTTTAATAGGGTGTCCAAAAAAAAACCCGCACGGAAAACCAATTTTCAATTAACGGACATTTTGCAACGGCATCTTGAAAAAATCGAACTTTTTTTTTCTTGGTGTAGCAGGGGGAAAATCTGCAAGTCAGACGAACCACCCTCTCCTGAAGGGGAACAAGTGTGGAGATTCTCACTCTCCTGAGCTCGAGACCTACTAAAAACTTTAAACTGCTTCTTGAATATTGGTTCCCGGCATTTGCCTATAAACCGTTCATCTCTTAGTCGGTTTTCTTCTTGCACACTATCTTGCTGGGATTTATGTGTTTATCCTCTATTGGATTGTTCAATAAGTTTCTGTTCTTATTTTAATCTCTTTTCAATTGATCTCTTGGTCTCCTTCGGTAAATTCGCATTCTCCTTTCGTCTTCCTCTGGGTCGTAGTCCACTAGTCTCCTGAGTTCTTGATTCGGATGGTTTTTCGCTGTTTCGAATAATTTCTCTGCTTTTCTGTTCATGAATTCCGTTATGGTTTTCCATTTTAGGTCCCTATAGATCTGTCTATTCCTGACAAACCAAGGTGCATCTATTGCACATCGTAGCAGCATGTTTTCAGTGGCCTGAATTCTTTTGATATGGCTCTTTGCCGCGAAACCCCAGGCAACTGATCCATAAGTCAGTTGAGGCCTAGCAACGGCTTTGATTATCTTCAATTTTGTCTCTTTCGACATGTGGCTTCGTCTTCCTATCAGAGGGTAGAGTCTATTCATCGCTGCTTTCGTTTTGTCGATTGCTTGTTTGATATGACTTTTCCAAGTAAGTCCTTTGTCAAGCGTTATTCCTAAATATTTGGCTTCATTTTTCCAGTCGATTTCTTTGCCGTCAACTTCTAGATTCGTTGTGGGTCGCAGTCTTCTCTTCTGTAGTAATATTGCTCGGCTCTTTTATCCATTGAGTTTGATTTTCCACTTTATGCACCAGTCATTTGTTTCGTCAATCGTTTCTTGTAGAACTCGTTCTATTACTTCTGGGTTGCGGTGTCGAGTTGCTATGCCTGTGTCGTCAGCATATAACGTTAGCATGGTTCTTGGATTCTTCGGAATATCGTGAATGTATATATTGTACAGAAGTGGCCCAAGTTCTGACCCTTGCGGTACTCCAGCCTCTATATCTCTTATTGTGGAGCATTCTCCTTTCACTTTCACGTAAAATCTTCTTATTTTTATAATAATGCTTATTTTTCCAATAAGCATTCCAGACGATCTGGAATGTGCGGTTGATAAACTGGAAGAGATTATATTGAAAGCTTACGAAAAAAGCACGAGAAGAGTGAAGAGACCAGCAGCAAGTCATCCGCATGGCGATACGCCTAAAGAAGTAAAAGATCTAATACGAGAAAATAGAAGACTCAGAAGGATATATCGGATGAATAAAAATGATCTGAATAGAAGGAACCTCAACTGCCATAGCCAATAGCATATATAAAAATCAACCATGTGAAAATAAGTTAAGTAGCACTTATTTTTAGTTACCTTTGTCACTAGGCAAGCTCCAAAAGTTCGCAGCTATTCAAAGAACATGAGACTCTACTGAGTTCCTAAAGTTTCATCTGTGTGAAAATAAGTTATGTCTGGTCGATCTGGGATCTTGGACTACATATAACCCAATGCTTTTTTGAATGATTCTCAACAAGTTCTTGTCTATTCATTTCAATATAAGTTCAAGCAATTAAATCTGACTCAAGAATGGTGCAAAGCTTTCTGCTTTTAATCCTATCAATCAACGTATACCTAGATATCACAATCAACTGCTTAAAACCAAGCATTATTTGTAGTAGAGCAGGTTGCAACTGCGCTGCATGGAAATCGAGAATGGCTGGTTTTCATTAGCGAATCCAAATTACCTTTCGCGTTGAGGATATCTGTACGACGACATCGTCGTAGGTATAAGGCGCCTCAACTTGTCAGAAAAAGTGTCGTTTGTTTTTCATTCGTTGCGTAATGTCACTATTATATATCGGGTTTTCCAATAAGGACTTGACAACTTTTTTTCAAAATAAAATGCAAACCATTTGAGATATTTCAAATACTGTATTATCGGGTTGAAGTACAATCAGAACATTATTATGAATGGAACTCGACTTCGTTCATATGGCCACCGCGGGCACGTTTGCAGCGGTCGATTCGTTGGACCCAATTTTCGATTACTCGGCCACACATTTCGGCAGAAACGGCTGCTATTTCGCGTTCAATGTTATTTTCTGTGGATGAAGTTGTGTTTCTTGAAGCAGATGTGGATTTCACCCGACCAATAATGCATATTTTGCTTATTGACGAACCACGAACCTATTGAGCGAAAAAGGAGCTTCGTCTCTTCAAATGGTCCATCGGCTTCAATTCTTGAGTCAGCTTGATCTTATATGGGTGTAAACCAAGAACCTTACGCAAAATTCGCCATAAAGCTCTTGAGAACGCCGTGGAATTGACTGATTTGGATCATTTGCTACGGACATTTCAACGGCAACGATATTTTCGACACTTCGACCAACCCGTTGTCTCACTGGCTCGGCAACATCACACAACGAATATATAGACTCAAATTTTTGCACTAAACTTGTTACTGCTTTGTCTACTAGGGCGAGAATTACGACCGAAAATCGGAGTAACGCTCTTAAACTAGCATGATGAAAATCTTAAGTTTACTGAATAAATTGAAAGTGACACTTCGATGATTAGTGGAAGGTTGCGTTCACAAATTGAATTCAAAGTTGTCAAGTCCCTATTGGAAAATCCTGTAGATATGTAGAGTCATTCGGGGTAACTGTGCGCACTTTTGCCTTTCAAGCCATACCCTGTTTCAAATGTTGAAGCTAGGAGAATTAAAACATATTCATAAGATAGGGAATTTTCTAATCTATAAAAAAACATCAAAAAGCAAACAAACAAAAAGGTTTTTTTCCGAAAAAAAAAATTAATAGTGAAAGTCGGAGTGCGTTCACATGCCCCGTATTGCAGGTAAGTGTGCGCACCCTCACGGGGTAAGTGAACGCAGTGCTTAGTGAACTATACAATTAAAACAATTTACAAAATAATGTCATCAAAATGTTACAATATTAGAGAAATGCTGTTTATTGTCAATACAGAAGCGCCTTTTTACAAGCAGTGCATTATTGTTCGTGCCACAATTCCTGGTGAACACAACACTTGATACATTCCCCTGTTGGTGGCTCTTCATATTTTTCCGAACAAATAGAACAATATTGAACGAGTCTTAACTAAGAAAATCAACAATGTCATAATTTATTCCTCACTACTGAACTAATGCCCATATAATGAATCTATGCGCACACTTAACCGCGCACACTTTTCCCAGTGCGCCAAAATTTGAATTGACGTTCTTATAGAGTTGAGCAGCTAAGAGAACCAATAATTTTTTTTTAGATATATATGCCCATGATCGAATAAAATATTGTTTAACACTGTCGGACTCGGAACTTGGACCTGGCAGAATTTGCAGAGATGCTAAAAATTAACAGGAAAACTAGTGAATTTGATTGATTGCAAATAAAAAGTTAACGAAACGTCGTACGTCGATTCTGCGCCCTTGCTTCACCCAAATGAATTCCTCTTTCATACATTGCATAGTCGAGATTTACGCACTGCGCAGAGTTACCCTTTACGCTCAGTCACCCCGAAGGACTCTATGTAAAACCACATAATATTTCATTGGTTCAGCAATTGAAAGGCCAATTTTTCAAGGGAAAAATTTCCGACGCTAAAATTACAGGAGTTTCTAGGACCGATCGAAAAATGATTGATTCTCAAATCACTCGATTGATTTGGGCAAATTATTACAGTCGAGCCTGCAAATTGATATCCGAAGCGCAGCCGAGGATAGCTATAGCAGGCGAGACAATGCATTACGAGGTGTATATTACATTTTTTCGTCGACCACATATACCCTTATATGAAAGTAAGCAGTTACCAGTCTGATAGCCTCATCTAGATCGCCGTAATTGCCCATTCCCTCAGCTCTAGAGAAGTGTTACTAATAGCTTTATCGCTATCACTATCCATTCTTAATTATAAAACACTAACATTTGAATCAAGTTCCTAATTCACTCGTAAAATCTAGCCGGTTTCATAAAGAATTAATTTGTCAACAGCAATGGACAGTTGTTGTCATAGGCACTTTTGTTTTTATCAAATTCTGAATTTTCCCCATTTTGAATCTAGTCATTCAGTTCTTTCAGGCTAAATCCTACGAAGAAATGTTGCACAATCGTCAGAAAATCTTGACTAATAGTAAAGAGCTCTACGTTACGAAACACATTAAGAGAAAATTGTTCATTTAAATATGCATTACAGCCTCTGTCCAAATATAAATTGGTTGTAAAACAGTTGAATACACATCAAAAAGTGATTTCATTCAAAGGTGTAGGAGGTATTACATTAATTCAACAAATACACATCTTAAATCTTATTTGCAAGGGTAAGTTGACGTTTATCGATTCAGTGAGATAAAATTTCTCAATTGACAAGACAAATAAAATAACATGAGAATGGGTCATCTTGCTCTTGTTGCTATTGATTGAATAATACCCTATAGCAACAATCAATCGAAGCGATACCTTGCATGTCATGTCATAAATCAGATAATTCTTTAGAAAATGATATCATTTGAATCCTAATCAAAATGGAATAAAATTTTGTATACAGCACGTGAGTTGTAAATGTATATTCATTCGAAGGAATAAATCTGCTCCATTAAATCCCACATGTCATATGAAACACACGACCTCCGGCCTCATTGTTCAATATATGACATTTGTGCTTTAATGATATCTTTATCCTACTGGTTACGTAAATTACATTTGGAAAATAAATTGTTCATTGACATGGTTTTCAAAACTCTCAGTATTTTTTGGGAGGTACCATATATACATGCGGAGTGGAAGATGAAGATGGTAGAAGAAGAAGATGGGGAGATCATTTGAACAGGATGGCTGAACATCGGATAGAATTTTCAAAGATCATGTACCTATCAAAAAAAGACCTCCAGGCAGAACACCGAAAAGATGCTACAAAAGCTGGACCTCAGCTTCGCAGGAAATGGGGATGAGTCGTTGCTACAAAACAGGACCATGTCTTAGAAAAAGAGTAAGAAGAAGAAGACCATATAAAGAGCTATGCTTCGAAAACTTTATTGCATGTAAAAATAGCCTCTTCAATGTGAGCTAAATATTATGGTTGTTAAATTTCAATCGTCATACTGTAACCGTGTTTCTTTACCGGGGTTTACTCTCGAGCGTCAGCTATTTTATTTGTAAGTAAGTACAAATATCAAAACCACCTTGGTAACTATTGGTCGGAGACTGGGCTTGGGTTTATCAAATGTGTTAGCGAAATCAAGAAACAAAATCGAAATTGGAGTCGTTGGATTTCAAGAAAATAATATAATACAGGATACAAAAGATCTCTTCATATCCATCCTCATGACAGTCTTGACAACCTCTCGTTATTTAGGTACCAAGGACAAAAAACTGTCTATTATAGTCTAGACTTGACTGCAAATTGATAGCCAAGGCTAACAACAGGCACAGTAATCATGAACATTACATTTTTTCGTCTTCCTCACATACCTTTATGAAAGCAAGTAGTCGCCTGTTTGCTGGCCTCGGATAAGTCGCCGTAGTTACAAATTTCCTCAGCTCTGGAGAAGTGTTACTGATACTCATATCAGTAATTATTTCCATTCTTGATTATTATGAACATTATAATACGTTCTTAATTCACTCGTAAAATTTTGCGGATTTCGTGAAGAATTAATTTGACAAATGAGAGTTTTTGTCACAGGCATTTAAGTTTATTTCAAATCGTGGATTCACGAAATCAAATCAGTCGTCGTATTTGTATCCATAACCATAACCTATTCACATATGTTCATTCCGTATCAAAATTATCTGATTGTCCCTTTTTTTTTTAAATAATCTATATTCCTTCTGGAATTTAAATTTTCTCTTTAATTATTCTATCATAAAATCGTATAAAGTACTGATGAAATTAAATAGATAGTGGATGCATAATTTTTTCGAATATAATTTTTTTTTAAATAAATTAGCGTTCAAAAATATATCCACAAAATGATTTAGATGGGTGGGCTGACCAGTTTTTTTAGAAGCCAGTGGATAATTATACATATACAGTATATCTACATATATTCTTGGAAAAATGGCACACGGACTAGATTCCATGAATGTATTACCTCATGCTTACATCCAGCGTAATTCAGCTCAAATCGAGACTCAAATAGAGTGTCATCATATCCTCACCCTCATGTTATTCTCAATTGTGTTGGTAAAGATTTTTCAATCGTATTCAAAGACATACAAACTTGAGAACTGAAAAATAAATCAGTATAAAAATTTTCTCAATACAAATGGAAAAAGAAAAGATCATTGTAGTACTTCACGTATCTGAGAATACAAAATTCCTGACAGGCTGACAAATTCATTTCATTCAAAATAAATATTATTAGGTATACAGATAACTCAAATTAAATTGGTAAAAAAATATAATATCATAATGTTTATATGAAGAATTCACCAAGGGTGGTTGCGAAACAGAGTGATAAGGTTAAACATAAAAGACGGATATAGGATCAATGCTTATTGTATTTCAGTTCTGAAGAAAAATTATGGGACATTCTCAATTCTGCTTATATCATGATCGATATCAAGCAAGAAACTTTCCAATTGATGTCGCAAATACGTTATGCAAAAATAAATCAAAGACACGTTCGTCATATCCATGAAAACAAATTATGCCGATGATAAATTAGTCATGAAGCATAATATTTTCACAAGAAAATGTCGCATATGGGCACATAATAGTTCCCAATATTTATTTCAAAAATGCATTCATTATATTATGAGTAATATGATGAATATTACATATTTCATTATCCAGATGTGTGGGTGTGATGCCTGCCCACTTGATAAATAGTAAAGCACCTCGCAAAACAGTTCCCCATTTACCTTTGAATAAAGGAAAATTTACTTGTTTCATAGAATTCACTTTAATCGATATTTCACGTTTTCTCGAAAAGTCACACAAAATAAGATGCCGAACTTTCAGCACAGTATCTTTCATTGAATTGGTTTGTTGAACCGATAAATAATCTTTCAGTTTGAATGAAGATAAATTGAATCTTTCAACAAGAGAATTATTTTATCATTAATTGTTGAATTGAATGAACTATGTCCACCATTCTTTGACAAATTATACAACAAATTGAACTATCAGAGAATAAGTGAGGATCATTTTCTTTATTCTCAACATTCTTGTTTAAATTTATTTGTCGATATTTGAAGGATAATATGATGTAATCTCGGAACACACCAGCTTCCGGCTGAGTTACGGCAAATTCATTATTATACTCCACCTGGTTATATGTGGTACTTTTGAAGAAAATGACTAATATCAACTCAGAAATCATTGAAGATATTGATATGCCCTTATTCATAGAAATATATTGTTTAGGTATTATGGAGATCTATCAAATAGATACCCTAACAGCGAGTTTCTCAAAACATTGATTCAAATCAACGATTTGTAACTCGATTTCCAAAACTAAATAACTGACAGCTTTTCATCTCTGAATAGATTGGAGAAGTGAGAGCACTCTCTGAGAAGTCATATTACTAGTCGCCGAAACTGCACGTGTCTCAAATCGAAAGGCTCCTTTCGCCATTGCCATCATAGGATAAAGGTGACGCACGATTTTAAATTACGAAATAGTTATATTCTCCAACAAGTGCGGAAAGTGATACTTTCCCTCACGAAACTGCCGCGGCCTGAATGATGGGAAGCAGTCGATGTTGGGAAGAACACTTTCCGCAAGAGTTAGGAACAATATTTTTTTTACAAGCGCTTAAAATATCCGTTTCACGAAGCTGATCCTATTTGATTTGATCAATTCATATGCAATAATCCTAATTCTGTATGTCGTTACCATGGTTATCTCATCGTTGGCGTTCGGTGCATAGAGACATGACTGAATTTCATTTACTCCTTGATATTTGAGTGCAGGAAAAACTCCTGCTCTTTCTTTCCCGCACGGGTTTTACCCGCACCGTTTGGGAAAGTTACTCTTTGCGACTTGAAATGCGTGCGTCAGGGCTCTTTTTTTACACTAGTGTTTTCTTTTTTGGGAATATTTTGTATCTACAGTTGAAGGTAACCGCTTTGGGAAACAGCTCCACTGGCAGTAGCTGATGTAGTTCTGGATGATTTAGTAGCAGATGGTCTCGAAATATTGAAAAATATGCCAACGACACCTTCCTAACTACTCCTGAAGACAAAATTGGTCGTGTGCTGTCTGTGTTTAATTCGTACAATCCTTATTTACAGTTAGCCATCGCAAGATCCAGTTACAGCCGATATACCGATGTACCGCCCTCTAAAATAAAGGTGGCTCTTTTATTTCAAAAAAGATCCTTCACTCGTTTCGTAGGACAAAGTTTCTGTACTCTGGCGTTAGGAAAAGTAGTAGAAAGGATTATCGCCACGAGGCTAAATGAGGAAACCGAAAATCTGAAACTGATACCACCAGAACAGTTCGGATTCAGAAGAGAGCATTCAACAGAGCAACAATTATAAGGATTAATATATAAGATGAGAAGTGCTGGATATTCGATCAAAATATGCAAGTTGATCCGGAATTATCTCAAAAAAAGAAGATTTTACGTGAAAGTGGAAGGAGAATGCTCCACAACAAGAGATTTAGAGGCTGGAGTACCCCAAGGGTCAGTGCTTGGGCCACTTCTGTACAACATATACATTCACGATATTCCGAAGAATCCAAGAACCATGCTAACGTTATATGCTGACGACACAGGCATAGCAACTCGACACGGCAACCCAGAAGTAATAGAACGAGTTCTACAAGAAACGATTGACGAAACAAATGACTGGTGCATAAAGTGGAAAATCAAACTCAATGGACAAAGGAGCCAAGCAATATTACTACAGAAGAGAAGACTGCGACCCACAACGAATCTAGAAGTACATGATGAAGAAATCGACTGGAAAAATGAAGCCAAATATTTAGGAATAACGCTTGACAAAGGACTTACTTGGAAAAGTCATATCAAACAAGCAATCGACAAAACGAAAGCAGCGATGAATAGACTCTACCCTCTGATAGGAAGAACAAGCCACATGTCGAAAGAGACAAAATTGAAGATAATAATCAAAGCCGTTGCTAGGCCTCAACTGACTTATGGATCAGTTGCCTGGGGTTTCGCGGCATTCAGGCCACTGAAAACAAGCTGCTACGATTTGCAATAGATGCACCTTGGTTTGTCAGGAATAGACAGATTTATAGGGACCTAAAATGGGAAACCATAACGGAATTAATGAACAGAAAAGGAGAGAAATTATTCGAAACAGC
Organism: Coccinella septempunctata; assembly: GCF_907165205.1. NCBI lineage: Eukaryota > Metazoa > Arthropoda > Insecta > Coleoptera > Coccinellidae > Coccinella > Coccinella septempunctata. The sequence continues at coordinate 25,112,385 of NC_058192.1, forward strand.
GAAAAACCATCCGAATCAAGAACTCAGGAGACTAATGGAATATGACCCAGAGGAAGACAGAAGGAGAATGCGAATTCACAGAAGGAGACCAAGAGATCAATTAAAAAGAGATTAAAATAACAACAGAAACTTATTGAAAAATTTAATAAAGTGTTAATCCAATAGAGGATAAACACATAAATCGCAGCACGATAGTGTGCGAGAAGAAAATCGACCAAGAGATGAACGGTTTATAGGCAAATGCCCGGAACCAAAATTCAAGAAGCAGTTGAGGGTTTTTAGTGGGTCTCGAGCTCAGGAGAGTGAGAAACCCCACACTGTTCCCCCTCAGGAGAGGGTGGTCCGTCTGTCTTGCAGATTTTCCCCCTGCTACACCAAAAAAAAATAAAAAATCTGTACTCTGCTAGTCAAGCCAATATCATAGCTTCTACTGCTCCTTCTCAAGATTAACTATTACACTCTTGGGGGTGAAAGGGGCGATTCAAAAATTCTGGATAAAAGTGTCCTTCATTAATCAGAAATCCACAAGTGTTAGGCGCTTTTGGAAATGATACCGCAGTTTATAAAACTGTCTCTGTTTTGTTTTCGATGGTCCAGCCTGTATAATATTCAGAATGTGTGAATATGCTTGGAGAGGTCTTAAACGACGCCAGATACCGAGTAAATCTGAATTCAGGATAACGAATCAGCGAGATTTCTGGATACAGAACTCCGGAACTGATGATATTCTGAAACGTAGGAGTCAGAGGACATGCGTTCAACCCCATATTGATCAACGCTCAAAGCTTGAAAATTTTCACGGCGTGAAATATGTTCTGTAAATTATACTAAATGGGGATTTTGACCTGTTGGGAAAGTAATAACTGAGCATAATGTGATTATTGATGATTTGTAGATGCTTGGAAGTTGTAGCGAAATCTGGTTGCATGGGGATGGAAGGAATTTTTCGGACGGTAACGGAAAAAGTTTAGAAGGTTCCACACCAGATATTAATTCTGTTAAAAACTCAAAACGAATAAAATAATTATCGAATGAGGAAAATTGTGCAAGGTTATGTCAAATGACGTTTTGTTATTCTTAGGTGCAACTCAGTCTATAGTCATCTTTATTTTATGTTTGTATTTGGATTTGCATGAAGTACATCAATCTTAAATAAAAAGATAATCAGTAATTCACACACAGACTTTTACTGTACTTTTGGTTGTGCAAATAGTTCGTGATATTGTTTGTTGTACAATTTTGTAATATTATTTTCCAATTACTAATCAGGTGAAAGGTACAGATGAGATGTTTAGAGCAAAAGTGGCCCAAGGCACAATTATTCTTAAATTGAGTATATCAATAAAAAATTGTCTTTGATAGAGATTTGCTGATTCACAAACGATTTATTTCGCTACAGTTTCGGATCCAATTTGATCCTTCTTCAGGCTGCAATAAAAATTCAACATACATATAAGGAAAACAAATTATGAAATACAGGGACAGACTCACCGAGACAAATCAAAGCTACAATCTCTCTTTCATCAATCAGGAATAATTGAAATTCCTTACAGATATTGCTGTCTTAGACAAATAGTCAAAATAAATTAATTTAATTAAGTGAAATGTGTCATAAATAGAGTTCAAATCAAATTTTGATTCATTTGTGATCCATTTTTACTGTCAACTCAATTTAAGAAAATTTGAAGCTTAGACCACTTTGTACCTAAGAGCAGGGGTGGTAGTGTCCCCAAGAGATACAACCCTCTTGAAAATTAGTCATAAAATACTGAAATCACCAGGTGATGTTTTACTTTCACCCCTTCCCTAGCTTTTGAAATAAAATTTTAAAACTGACTGCAGTGTTACAAATTTTTGTCTATTTAGTTTCACTAGATTCAATTTAACAGGAACCGAAAGAACGCAGATGCAGTGAAAACTTCATCCCAAAACACAGGGTCTACTAGCTAAAGTTTTCAGTGCAGCTGCATTCCTTTTGCAGGAACCGAAAGAACGCAGCTTTCAGCTACTTGAGTAGACAATATTGTGATCTTTAGATTCATGGTAGATTCATGACTCTTCCAGTCTACCATCAATGGTTACGGGGATTTGGTCTCTTTTTTTGATCATTATAAAAAAATTTCCAAGAAATACCTACAAAAAATTAATTATGGAAATTTAGAAAACACTGGAGATATATTTCTTATTGGAAATGATCTGTTACTCATATGCCTTCTTATTTTATACGTACACAGAAACTTACCTACACTACCTACACCCTGTTATGGTACTATACCATCATTGACTATTCAACTCCATGGGGGTTAATAGATACTCAATGCTACCATCGAGTATTAATTGAATACTCAAAGGTAACTACTGAAGATGGATGGATTGTCTATTTTGAATTAACTTTGAACAAAAGTAAAGTTCGAAGAATATTCACTTTACTTCTGCCCTAACCTGGCTACCAAAACTACTAAGCTGTGTCAGTAAATGGAACAAAGGCATTTTTAGTTGAACAGACCGTTTTAAGAAATAATCCAGAAAAACATCGATTTTTGATTTTAATTTACCGTATTTTAAAATAATAATCTAATATACACTGTGAATTACTTTTGAGTAATGACGTCACCGTCATTTTTTTAAATGGAACACCCCATTCCATTGACTATTCAACTCCATGGGGGTTAATCGATACTCAATGCAACCATCGAGTATTAATTGAATACTCAAAGATAACTACTGAAGATGGATGGATTGTCTATTTTGAATTAACTTTGAACAAAAGTAAAGTTCGAAGAATATTCACTTTACTTCTGCCCTAACCTGGCTACCAAAACTACTAAGCTGTGTCCGTAAGTATGGCACAAAGGCATTTTTAGTTGAACAGACCGTTTTAAGAAATAATCCTGAAACACATCGATTTTTTATTTTAATTTACCGTATTTTAAAATAATAATCTAATATACACTGAGAATTACTTTCGAGTAATGACGTCACCGTCTTTTTTTTAAATGGAACACCCCATTTCGCCTCGAATTTCGGATCACTCTAGCTGAGCTGATTCCAAAAATGTATGTGGGGCCATCTGAAGAATGTTGTTTATAATTCGAATCCAGCAAATATTGAAGAATTGAAAGAGAGAATTCGAACAGAAATAAATAAACAATATTACTCAAGAAACCATACACAAGGTTCAACAAGAATTTGTACACCGTTTGGGTTACTGTAAAGTCAAATACAGCAGTTCGAAGATTTATAAAGTCATGTATTCCATCAATAATATTACTATTATCATATATTGTATTTTTGTCCACCCTGTACCAATTGGAATCAACATGTGATACATTTTTGGAATCAGCTCAGCTAGAGCCTTGAGTATTAATTGAATATTCAAGTATTAATTGAATACTCAAAGGCTAGAGTAATTCGAAAATTGTGACAAAATGGGGGTGTTCCATTTAAAAAAATGACGGTGACGTCATTACTCGAAAGTAATTCACCCTGTATATTAGATTATTATTTTGAAATACGGTTAATTAAAATCAAAAATCGACGTGTTTCAGGATTATTTCTTAAAACGGTCTGTTCAGCTGAAAATGACTTTGTTCCATACTTTACGGACACAGTGTATAATTTTATTATGATCATCTTCAACAATCTTAGAGTCTCTTTCAGGGGAAGACGATAGGATAGTCGGTTAGATTAGATGCGTTTTGAAAAACATGATAAAACATAAGACTTATTTATTTTTATTTACAGGTATACATATCTTGATTTTTTCTACATTGCTGGCATACCAGGTCATCACCATTAAATACCGCATGATTCCTCCATTCGCAATTGCAGATGTAGACGACCTCTATGCTTTTCACATTAAAGCCCCTACCACAACAGAGCGTCGCACAGTTATCTGTACCATTACAATGGCGACCTACAGTTTTCTGACAGAGATTCAATGTTGGCTTAATATACAGAATACGTCGAGAAGTGTTCTTCACCGGATGACTTATTGTGTTCGTAAAATCCACAGAGATGGCGCCATGGTACTCGTTTTTAAGAATTTCAGAGATTTTCTCGAACGGTTTAACTCCTCTCCAGCAAGTTTTGACCGAGCACGAACCTGGAAGTAAATATGAAATTTTCTCTTCGAGGATAATATAAAGCTATATTTTTTAAAAATTTTATTATGGAGTACATTATACAGGCTGTCGAAATGAAAAAGCTACCCTGCTCTTCCTCATATCCACTTTGAAAATGGGTTGTTTATCAGGAAGTCTGTAACAGGGTCTATAAAATTGAAATATTATTCTTTAGAAATTAATAAATCGACCGCTCTCACCTGAAACCCCATGACATCTGCATTTTTTCTCAACATTGGACTGCACGCTTTTGAATCCAATTTCACTGTTGTGTTTCGCTAAAAGGGCAAAGCCATCCTCTTTTTTACCAATATTCAAAAATTTCTTCGCCATTCTCCTCGCATATGGTACGTTGAAGCTGCATCCACCCCAGTGCCATTTACTGCCATTGATGGTTTTCCCATATTTTCCACATTCACAGTTTCTAATCAGACCTTCTGAACATGCAATGCCGTATGAATACATCAAACTGGCGGCTGCTATAGCTTGCATGTATCCCGTTTCTCTATAGAAATCTTTGAAGTATTTCATGTTGAAAGCGCAGTTCCATTGATCGTATCTGAAAAAAACGGTTCGGTATATTAGGAGGATTTTATATGCCCCAGGCTACCATAGGAGAAAGAGTATAAAAATTCTTGTCATGAAGAAATAATATGCATATTCGAGTGAATAGAGGTTATTTACAAAAATATTTCTCTTTTGGAGAGAAGTGAAAAATAAATCATTTCACCACGAATTATCTCTACAGGGTGATTCGTAACTATTGGGACATAGGCTAAGGGCAGATTGTTTGGAACAAAATATGGCGATAGGACCAAATATACCTCAAAAAAATATTGCTGTGAAAAAAGATAGAGGGCTTTTAAGTTGAATTTTTTATAAGGGGACAGAAAAATATTTTCTTCGAAGTTCGAAAGTCCTTTACTAAAAAAATTAGAAAAGGCATAGAAATTTAATTTAAGTTTATTCTTTTTATGTTACATTGTTTTTAATTATGCTTTATCGTCGAAATAAATAAATCGTTACTTCAAATCCCCTTCCGATGCTCTGAACTGTTCAATTGTGTTTTTCTTAAAAACGGAATAAAATATACAGTGAAATTATTAGCAAAAAACCAAAAAAATTCAACTATAACGCCCTCTATATTTATTGGGATATGCCTGTAAAAACCCTCTGATCTGATAGAATTTTATCGAACATATTCATGAGCAAAATTCTAGAACAGCATAAACAAGTGAGGCTTTGGTGTCCAGGTGCTTATTAACTGACAGTTAATACTCAATAGTGAGCATAGTATCTTTAAATAACCTTATTCGCTACCTTTCACATTTGTCACAAATATTTTTATTGATGAAAGTGATAAATTTTTCCAGATGAATAAATTTCGTTATTATTTATTTCCATCTACTTTAACTGCTGACAAAATAATGCCCCAAGTCCCGAGTATTAGTAATCCTTCAAGCGGTAAACTCCTCATTAATTCATCTAATTAGAGCAAAAAGTGATAATTCAATCGTTTACTCTCATACACTACTAATAAATTATAAGCAATATCTACTTTTTGCCTCCGCATTCTCTTTTAAATATGCTGGGATGCAATTTGTTCCTCGTATCATAACTATATCCCTGAACTGGAACATTTATCTGTGGTATTGATAATAACATTATAATAATATGGTGTTCACTCATAACTAGTAATTATTCAAATTATAGTAGTTGAAAACATACATTGCAGTTTATGGCGATATAATTTTTTTTCAACCGTGCGAAATATATATCGATACAGAAATTTGAGAGCGATTAAGATATTTGAGAATTCAACATGGCGAATGCCAAGGAAAACTGGAACATTCTCAGGTGTCTAAGTGGTCATGTTTTTTTGAGCTCTGATTTGACTTCGAATCACGTTCAATCATCATACTCGTGAAATAAGAATACTTAGAAGGAAATTTTTTGATTTATTAAGTAGGTCAACGTTTCTTTTTCTTACTTCTTGTACACAAAAATTTTTCTCTCAAAATATTCGTAAACAAATCGGTTCATTAGAGGATTCTAGCTTCACATCGAAGGAATGAGAGAGGAACTGATGCTGCACTGCTTTTTTGCATGTCCGTAGATGATTGCAATTTATTTTCTGTTGCATTTTCATTTAGTTAAGTTGAAGAAATAACATCAGACACGTGTTCAGCAATTCCGAAAACACCAAAAAACAATCGACTTGGCAATATAGCTAAGCTAGGGAAGTACCTCCCTTGATCATTGAGAAATAATATTTTAGAGTTCTTGGTTCTCTCGCCTACATAGTATGTGACACTCGATTTAACGTTTTTTTCTTGACTTTCTGATGATGCAATTCACAACATGATGTAGGGTTGTTTCATATTTTGAACAGGCCATTTTTGGCGAATCGATTAATTTTGAGGAATTGTACCTTTTGCATCTTTTGTCTCGCCTTAAAAAAACTTTACCTGTATACAGTAGATATATAGATTCTAACAGTAGATTCTTGAGGTCAAAAGAAATACTTTTTTTTCCATTTTTTCCGAATCGGCTCAGTTCAAAAGATAGGAGCTGTTGAAAAACCAGAAAAAATGATATTTTTAGTTCTATCTCACAAACGATTTTATGAAATTGAATTAATTTCTGAATACGGTTTTTCATTTATTTGATGAATCTAGTTCGAACACAAGTTATCACCCACGTCTTCCTGTTTTCTCCTTATGATCATCAAATACCATGAAAATACAAAAAATTAAAAGAACCCAACTATCGAAACTAAGTTGAAATTATGCTTAGAAGAAATCTTTCGTTTCACAGCGAAAAATGAAATAAAGTGCCATAGATATAGCAGTAAATTGAAGGAATTTTTATAAACTCAAAATGTTGTTTCTTACTGATACCCACCTAGCTGTAAAAAAAATCTTCCTTCGTTTAAAGGCATTGTTCAAGTTTCTTAAGGGCAAAATAACTTAATCAGATTTGTTCACTGAAACCTCCACTTAAACTCATACATATCTATCCTACATAATATCCTAGAAGGATGCGATCAAGGTCAGAAATCTTCTTTGATGGCAACTAATGTGGTAAGAAGTATACTTGTCGAAACACGTTGTTCTAAGCAGTAGAAGATTCAAATTCATGCACTACAGACTACAGATAATTTTACGCTACCTGAATTGCGATTCACAGTACTTGACTGCAAGCTTACGCGCATTCCAAAGTACTCGTGAGAGATGTTTCTGTTTGGTACATATCCTCTTTTCTCTCCTACAACCATTCAACCAACTACATGAACCACTCATATTTGCTTGATCCATACTGTGAAATTTTTCTCTCGCCATGAAGACAAGTTGAAAATAGGGCTTCCTACAGCTAGGATTTGCGGATCTGTGGAGAAGGAAATTTCACTTATCTTCCATATAGAATTGAAAAAAACTTGAATATCATAAGATTTTAACGAAACTAAAACCCAATATTAGTTGCATACACAGGGTCCCTGCAACTGTGGCGAGGCTCTATTTAGATAAAAACATATTTTTCTATAATAGATAGCTCGATCTCAATAATATACATAATTGGTAATCACATAGGGTGTTCGGTTTTCACTAAGCGTTTTCCACGTGAAAAAATATTGACGTTTTTCGACATTTTTATCATGACAGTTTTTTCCAATATTAGGCTCTCAGTATATTTGAAATTATAAGGTCAAGATGAAATTCTTATTCAAACTGATTTTTGAAGGAATATCTTATATTATAATATATACTCTATAAAACGATATTGTCTGAAATCAAACCGTGATATACAGGGTGTGAAGCATCCTGCCTCACATTATAAATAGAAATTTGAAAAATCTTTCTTATTTAAAATGAAACATCCTTATATTATCGATCCATAAGAAGCGCCAACATGGATTTCCATTGAGTATTAAACTCAATGATTATACTAAATTTGTGAGTGTGACGCAAAAGAAGAAACTATAGACCACCTGATAAACACAAAATATAAATTTCAGAGTGTTTTCGAGGGAATTCATCCAATGACCGATTCTTTGGAAAAATTTTAATATTTTGTCCTATTTTAAATGAAGCAGATATCCTGCAATAAGACAAGTTCAGCTTACTCTTTAAGCGGGGATTTCACGACCCACCCCTGACTGCTCGTTTCCGTTCTGGTTCCGATCCTGTAGAACCTTCATTATATAGGATGTTTCATTAGGAAAGATCCTGTAAATTTGTATTTACAAAATGTGGCAAGCTATTTTTTACACCTTTTATATTATAGGTCGATTCTAGATAGTGTATGTAAGCGCAACGAAAAAAGCTTTGATAAGAAATCAATTTCAATGGGTCTTGGTACCACTTTATAATTTCAAATTTTCGAAAAAACTGATATTTATTACACACAGTGAGTTTTGAGTATAGAACGCCTCAATTTTCTCAGAAGTGCATCCCACGATTTTGTAGATTTTGCTGTACATTGACCTTGTGATTAGTCTGATATTATGGTGGTATTTACATTGTTGTCAGATCTTTCCTTTTTCCGGAATAAAAATGAACTTTGTTATTTCGAATGGATCACTCTGTATTTTTTTACCTTTTGAAATCCTCAAAAAATACTGAATATTTTTCATGAAAGATTTCCTAAGCCTAAATGCTATAATTTCGGAGTTATAGCTATTTAGATTATCTTCGCTGAAATCAAAATAATTCATTTCGATGGTAATGCTTGAAGGAACTCGTTTAATTCGAATTGAATGTTTGTTTTACATTAAAAGCATATGTCCACATTAGGGTAGTAGAAGAATCAGGAATACAGTAAAGGCGATTTCTGCTGACTCCACCACCCCTAATTATTTACCAACTTTTAACCTCCAAAAAATGGGGCAGTTTTTAAAACTGTCTGTAAAAAATTCTTATTATTTCTTTGAACCAGAAGGGTTTATTCTGAGTAATAAAAATTATGTAAAAGAATTGTTTTAATTTACATTTACTGAGGTTTTCGATTAACTACAATTTTAATTGAGGGTAATAATAAACAATAAACTAGGATTGATATGAGCTAAAATCGCTATCCTTAATCACAAACTGGCCCTGTGATTGAAAAAAATAGTTAGAAAATAGTAAATTTTAGGTTTTTTCATAAAATTCTAATTATTTTGGAAACGGTACATTTTCGCTGAACTAATTTTGGTGTCATTCGATAGTATTTGGTCTACTTTATCGTGGTGCATGTAACATTTGATTCACTAGTTTTGGGGCACCCTGTATGTTATATGCATGTGGGCATTTAGGTATAGTAAATATTACATAAAAAATATTCAGCATTTCTAAAGGTTTCTAAAAGGTAAAAAATATACAGATTGATCCGTTTGAAATAACTAAGTTGATTATTATTCCGAAAAAAGAAAAGATATGACAATAATTTAAATAACACCATAATTTCGGACTTATCACAAAATTTATTAAAATAGAATAGAAACCGAATAAGGGATGAAAAAATTTGATATATCAAACTTGGGTACCCCTCTGGAGAAATTTAACACCCTGTGTGACAGACATTATTTTTCATTTTGTCGAGCTCAAGCAATTAGGTAATATCATACAAAAATCGGGTCGTATTTGTTTTCCTTATGGAGATTTGGAGCACCATGGCTGGTGTTACTGTACGTTTCAGACTAGAAGTAACTGAGAAGATATCAACCATTATCTGTTTTGTTTATTGGAAGCTGGATCTGAGATGCTTCATTTGATTTTTTGATAACCCTTGACAATTTACCCCAAAACGTTGTTTGAACTCACTTTTTTGCCTCAGATAGTTGTCTCCAAACACAGAAAATACTAACAATGACTAGCACTAATCTGCACTTCATACTGGCTCTAAGCAATTAGTCAATGCTTCGCAAAACTGAGAGGTATTTGCGATATCCTGTCATTTGACAATCCCATGTTTGTTTGAGTACATCACGTACGAACAATGATTAACGATTGGCACGAGGGACACAATTTTTTGCGAATCCATTCGGAAGTAATAAGAAGCTTCAAAAAACAATCTAAAGATTTTTTTTTTATTTATTTTACTCCATTTTCGAAGAGTTTCGAAGTACATGTTTCATATTAATTACGTATGATCAATAATAATTTGAATTGTGGCATGAAAATATGTTATGGTTCGATTCTTTTCCATATTGATTTTTTAAATGAATATAACGTGCGTTCAAAAAAAAATCGTCGTAAAGAAGGCTATGGAATTTTGAAGGTCGATATTCAGAGTTTAAACTTGGCGCTCAGCTTGTACTTATAGTATCACCATATTATTCACATAGTGAAAATATGTAGACATGTCAATGACATTAAACACTACGGTAATTTTCGCTTTGACAACTTGTTAGGAAAAATTCAACAGATTTTCGAAAGAAGCAGAAACGCTAACTTGAGCTTTTTTTGAAATTTGAACTTCCTTGATATGACTGGCTAATCATTTGAGAACAAAATCTAAATTCTAATGATCGATTTTGAATTCGATTTATTTCCCAACTAGTTATTATGAATTTTCAGGAAGGGATTTATCAGCTCTTCAGTATAATCCCAACCTGTCCTCTATATAAATGAAAAAGACCCGTAGTAGTGCCCTGATTGTAAATATTTGACACCCTATTGACAAAAGAAATCTTTATGTAAACCGAGTAAAATGGCCAACTAGTCTGTAGTCAATATTGCATCCTCTACAAATATGTACTTTCCGGATAGTTGTGTTTTACTCTGTTTACTGAATGTCACTTTGAACTGTTAAGTTGGCAAACAAAGGATGACCAACGTTATATCTTTTTTCTCGGCGTTTCATGTAGTGGTTTGAGATAAACGATGGTTCAAGTCAGCCTTGTCTTAATCATCGAGGATTGCATTTGAAGAGAAAAATTCTGTCGGAGTTGAGAATGATATACTAACTGACAAAGAAACTGCAACACCCAGAAGGAGCTGTTTAAATTTTAATTTTTTTTGGTAAAACATAGATAGTATAGCACTCAGTAAATGATTAAAATTTGAAGAAAAAAAAACGAAGGGTTTACAAATTTTTTTATTAAATTCTTGGCATTGATGGAAGAAGATGGTCTATTTCTTCTTGAGGGATACTATCCCAAGCTACCTGTACTTCATGTCTCAGAGCCGCCAAAGTCCGTTGGGGCTGGGGTAAATTTCCAAGCCCCATGATGTCCCAAACATGCTCTATGGGCGAAAGATCCGGGAATCTGGGCGGCCATGGCAAAAGATTCACATGGGTGGCTTCAAAAAAGTTTAAACTAACTCTGGCAACATGAGGTCGAGCATTTTCTTGCTGAGATATTGTATTCTCGAGCCGGTTAAGATAAGGGAGAACATAAATATGGCTCCACTATTTCTTTAAGGTAATGCAGCGTTGTCATGTTACCTCGAATAAAGACTAAAGGTGACCTACTTCCATGTGCAATAGCACCCCATAACATAACACCTACTGTCCGGTGTACATGACGCTCAACATCAAAATGAGGTTCACGTCTTTCTCCTCGACGTCGTCTTACCCTTCTTCAGCCATCATGTGCACCCAAGGAGAATCGAGATGAGAGACCTGATGCCATTCCATATTCCAATGATGTCGTTCTCTGCACCACTGTAATCGTTGCCTTCTTTCCTCAACCGTAAGAAGTAACACAAAATGGGGTGGATAATGCTGCAGTCCAAAAGACCTTATACGGCGGTAAACCGTTCGAACAGTTACAGGATGGCCTTGTTCTCCTAACCACTCATCAGCCAAAGATGCAAATCGGTCTCTAATGGCCATAAGTCTTAGACGCCGATCTTGAACTTCATTTGTGCCTACTGTTCTTTAATTTCTGGCATTATCAACCCACGCTAGACAACATCTCATAACAGTAGTTGGATTTCTGTTCGTTCGTACGCTTAGCGATTTATCGAAATGACAACCCCACCTCTTGTAGACCAATAATTCGACCTCTTTCAAATTCACTTAGCTGGCGATAAATTCCGCGTACACGAGATCTAGGCATTTTAACAACAACTAAACATCGACATTGGATCTCCTCGAACAGCTGGTTGTTGTAAAATTTTAAAAATTTGCGAAAAACGACTACAATATTTAAGTAACAATAAATGTTCATTTTAAAAAACCTTTACGATTTTTTTCCCAAATTTTAATCATTTACTCCTTGCTATACTATCTATGTTTTGCCAAAAAAAAAATTACAATTTAAACATCTCCCTCTGGCTGTTGCAGTTTCTTTGTCAGTCAGTATATTTTCAATCCTAAATTTTCGAGAAGGAAACTGATATTACGGGTGGAATTGTTTAAATTTTATTCAAGCGCTTTAACACACCTCATTTATGTTTTTCAGGAAAAAAAAATAAAAATAGTTATTTATGTACCAAGTTCGAAAATGTTTAGTATAGTCGAGCCTCTGAATTGATAGAAGAGGCGCAACCGAGGCTGGTGACGAACAGCCAGACGAAAAGAGTTTTCAGATGGAAAGTGTATGCGGACGAAAAGTACCTGCCTTCAAAAATACCTGCCTCGGAAATTCGTTCGTGAAATGTCATTTTTTGTTCAACAGGAAACTACCGCCAATCCTTTAATTGGTATGTTAGTAACTGAAACATCCATGAAAATATAAGTTGCCCCATTAAAAATTGAGGTCCGTTGAGGCAAAACTGAACAACATGTGTGACCAGAGTTTTCTCTCTGTATAGAATTATTGAATTTGCATCTCTTTCTCCATCAAATCGGGAATTGTAACTTCAGTCGCCTACCAATTATATCTAGGAAATAAATTTTCAGTGAAGAGATAATCGGTGTGGTTATCACATCTAGCACCTGATTCTTCGGAATTCAAGAATTTAACGGTGAAATGTCGAGAATATCCGTTCTCAACGTTAATACCTATTGGACAAATAAAAATAAAACACTCCTAGCTTCCTATGCCTGCACCCTACAAGAGATACCTTAAATAACCTGTCATCTTTATCTAATCTCTCATAATATACTGAGTGTATTCTATTCTATTATCACTAATTAAGCAACTGATGAGTTCGACACAAAGACTGGCTGAAAATAAGCTGATATGAGCAGAACCTCGACCACCCTGTAACAAGGGGGGTTCTTTCTTACGAACAAAGAATACTTAGAACTACTAAAGACGTTTTGCCAATTCTTTTTGACTACACACAATGTGACAAAGTAACCTCATAATCGGTGTTAATGTTTTTCGGTTTGTTTTCATTATGGATTCTTTTCAAGGTGACTAGTAGCTGGAAAATGATACCATAAGCCGCTTTAGGTATTAAACGAATAGTTTGAGGGGTATTATATGTGAAACTATTAAAATTTGTGTTTTTTAAATAGAATTTCTTCGAAGTACAGGTATCCAAACCGCTTGACGTTTGAGAAGTTCATTGATTGTTGAATGGTACCTACGTTCGAGTCGTTCACTGAAGGATGAAAGAAGGTGCAAGGGAATTATCTCAAAAATGTTATTGTGATATTCTGACTTATTTGTAAACATCTCTAAAAAGATTTCTACAATATTTGAATAGTATTGCAGTGTTCCGGATGATGAAATTATACTTTTAAAAAATAAGAAATAATAGGGTTGGTAGATTTTGAAATACGATTTTTTAAATATATTCATATGAATCTACAAATAGCTACTACTTCGGAAAAAAGACGTTGGCAGCGGTTTCTTCGAAGGCGTTTCAAGAAGGTTCATTAGAGGAATAACGAAACATGGAACAATATTTTGATGTTGACCGATGAAAAATAGTTCTGGGACTTAATGGGTTAAAATGATAAGTTATTTTTCTTTCGCAGGTAGTGGTTTGTGGATGGCTCTAAACAATAAACATTTTCACCAGTTACTTACGCAGTCTTATTGATATTCACTATAAGGAATTAGCGCCTTGCTAATGAAATAATGAAAGGGAAGTATATGAGAGGTCCCAAGACCGACCCCTGCGGTACTCCCAAAGTTACACTAAAAATGTTCGATGTATGCTCAAGTAACCTAACGCAAATCAATCTGTTATTCAGAAAACTTTGTATAATTGCGTGGTATCGTTACTGGAAAGAAAAATAACTCTAATTTTGAATGAAAATATCAAAACTAGTTGGGAAAAGACAACAAATAATAGCAGACTATCAACGTACACTTGTTCACAATCACGAATATTATTGAATGGTGCCTTTCCATGCATGCAATTTTATAGAAGTTGTTCAAAAGGATCTCCATTTTACTCAATACGTTGACGATCTCTATTTTTTGTTAAGCTTTTCTCAATGTGCATGAGTTGCAGTTTCAGGTATCTCCAGATTAAATAGTCTATTGGGTTCGAATCCGGCGTTTTGACCATAAATATGGACTATTCCTACCTATCCATCTATTTGGAAAGTTTTCGTCGAAAAACTTTTGCACATTTACAAAAAAATGAGGTGGCGCTTCATCGTGTTGAAAAAACATTCCTCCAGTATTCTCATCTTGTAGAAGTACTGCCAAAAAATTCTGAAGAAAATTTAAATACTCTGAATTTGTAAATTTGCTCGTAGAGACCTGTGGCCCAACAAAATGATAATCCAAAACCGCACACCATGCATATAAATGAATTCAAGGGAAGAATTTATGTAAAGAATTGAAAATGCTTGAAGCAAGTTTCAGTGATAATTGATTAATTAACAATGCCATGAGTGAAGAAATGTGTATTGAAGGTGTACCAATCCAAAGGTTTTATAATTAAGTAGACAAAACTTCTAATTTTCCTGAAACTTTTTTGGGTTTTCACTCCCAATCTCTGGAACAAAATAATAATTTGGCAAATTGTTCGGTAGGAATAGATCATATTTGGATTCATTTACTGAAGAAGGAACTGTCATCCGGTTTTTTTCAATATTAAATGAATCAACGTTTCTAAACAGTCTCTGTTTCTATGTATTGACAATAAATGTCAAACAAAAGATACAATTCAGAAGATTTTCGAAAACTGATTTTCGTCTGATGAAGGAGTCTGATATAGGCTCCGAAACGTTACAATAGTTCATTGCCAGGCAACAATTTTTTCTAGTTGATTTGCTTCTGATTAATTAGTGCAAGAATTTACGCAGGAGCAAATCGTTTATTTCATTTTTTAATTGATTTTGTTCCAGAGATTGGGAGTGAAAACCTTAAAAAGTTTATTAGGAAATGCAGAATCCTCCCAGAATGAATTTCAATCGATATCTAAAACTTCTACTTTCTACTTTTCCACTACATTTAAAATTTTTTGGAACTATGAAGTACGTATTGATACGGAATGCGGAATTATGATGTTACTTTGGTCTTATTCAGTTCTTCTGTACTTTTCAAATAATTTGTCTCTTTGCATAAATTCGGAAATACAGGGTGTTTTATGGCTATATTTCAGTTCAATCTAATTTTACTGAGTCGGTCCTGAACTTTAGGTTTCGCTGCTATGTCAGTCGATGGGTATATTCAACAAATTCTTCTCGAAATTGAATAGAATATACCGTGTTGTTCGGAGGTTTTGGCTTGTGGAAACTATGGACCAAATGAATAAAGCACCCTGTATCTTGTACTTGTACATACAATTGGCATCGCAGAACCTACAACAATAGGTTATTGGTAATGGTTTATGTGTCCTCTATGAAACACCCTGTAAATGTAAAATTTCAAAAATCAGAATGAAAGAACAAATTATCATTCCTCAATCGTTCATCTCCTGACAAAATGGCCGGTCCCTCCTTAATTTAAATAACATATGTCATTCTGGGAACGAAGTGTCAGAAGATCATCCAATGGTTGAATCATATTCTGACAAGAACCGTCTGGACAGGTCCCATCTTTCACGACTATTGTGTTTGGTAACACAAACCCAATGGCTGCCTATTACCGAAGTCCTGAAATCACTAGAGCGGTTTTTCGCCAATATGGTTAGGACCATTAAAGTCACATTTTGAAATACAACTTAATAAAATCCGTCGTTGGTAAATAAATAATAATTTTAGCTTATAATTCTGTGGATATGCGACCGGGCAGGTAACGAAAAAAAGCTTTGTTTTGACGCTATTGTACTGTGGTAGGCAGGAGCGAAGCTGGCCAGCCCAAATATTAATCAATGTCAGGAAAAGTCGAGTCTGCTCCGGCCAGCAGTTGGCCAGACAAATCAGCCTTGAAAACGATTTTTTCTCGTCATTCACTGTGTTTGCGAACAACCTCTACAATCTGTAATAGGAAAATTCGTGTTCCCCTAAATACAGGTTTAAATTTGCTTACTGCTCTCTTTCATCTGTCTTGCGATTTTATAAAGAACATTTCAACAATTCTGGATTCAATATACATGAAAGGAAGAAGAATATATAAATAGATTGCTACATTGCCAAATTGGCATTTTCAGTACGTTCATATTATTGTTTATGATGAACATCCAAAGTGGCGCTTTGGCGATAGATCGCCACGGATTGTATGCAACCTTTCGTCTTGACTATCTCTCTCCCTAGAGTGGGTAGAAAAACAAATACCTACATTTGCACCGATGAAAACGGCTTTGTCAATTGCATTTTTCACAATTCGACATATAGGATTACGTCTTGCAGCAAAAAAGGCTTATAGCCTCTTCCCTCCTTGACCTCAAAATGATACATTACAAATTGAAATAAGGACCATTTGAATTTCTTCAATTTTTCGTATGTTGTAGATTTTGACTTTCCAGCAAAAATTTCCATCCATGTATGAAGAGTTTTAGAGATACGGGGTGTGAAAGATGAAAAGTATAACTTTGGCTTGGTTTTAACACGTTCGATACGCCGACTTATTTATATTTTGAATGAATCTAGAAACATACTGCTATCACTATTATACTCGTGCTATAAAATATGCAGAATCCTTTTAAGACTATACTTGAAAGTATATTGGTACCAGCAGTGTGGCTAGTTTTATCAACTGTCCCATTGAAATACATGGACAAAATTTGAACACATTTTTTTGATGTGATATGACTTCCCATGATAACACGTGAGTTCAAGTGACGTAAAGTAGGCCATCTCTAGGCTCTTCAGATTATAAAATACCAGCAGAGTGATCTTGTAACCATTATAAAGACCAACCAAGAAAATCTCCATTCGATTAATGCTGTAATTATCAGTGCGAATCCTCTCTCAATTTATCTCGGATGAACTTCTCTAATCTTAATTTAAATTTATTGACTTTTTTTTTTACGCAGGTCATAATTAGAGGTAAGTTTACCCTTTTTTTGCCAGTTCGGATAGGGAAGAAAAATTTTATATGTGTGTCCATCATTGATCGACATTGAGGTCAGAGTCATTTTGTGTAAACAGGGTTAGTAGAAAGATACAGTTCCTTCGAAAAATGATTTTTTTTTCCAAGAATGCTCGCTTGATTCTCTTGAAGTTTTTGATATTATGTGCTTTTTAAGGAAATCCTAAATATTGCCATCAATATAGATTTTAGAAACTTGTTTGTCGGCTATATATTTTTGAAGCTTCGCATTTGATTGTCACCCAGTTACTCAATCTATGAGATAGAAAGGAGAAATGTAAAATTCAGGATAAGTGGGTGGCACAATCTAAAGCCCTAGAAATCAATGAATCATATGCTATTTTCTGAATTTTCATAATAGACGAACCACCCGGAGATAACAATTGCCCCTTTCTATCTCAGATGGTGTATATGACTAACATTAGAAACATAATTTTTTTAAAAACCTGGTTTTCTTCTCTGTGCATGAGCTGAACTTTTTGGGGGGTTTTAATTTGAGAATAAATTCGCAAACTGCCAGCTGAGCATGCGATGTTGTTTTGCAGCCGTTTGGCAGCCAAACTTTTAACATTTTGATAATATGTCAGAATATTGAATTTCCCATCAGCACTCGTTTTTATTTCATGGAACGCCCCATGTAATATATAATCCATATCACTATCACTATCACTCCTTCATAGCTATATACGGCGACATTGCCGCAGTTAGCAAACAAGTGAGTACTTACTTTCATAAAGCTATGAAGAGCTCGACGAAAAAATGTATTATACACCTCGGAAAAAAACGGCTTTGATACCTGTGATAAAAAAGGGTGCATAAAAAAAGGCAATAATAATAATAATAATAGTTTATTTGCATACTATACAATTTGTTTGACATTAAATATCTGCATATATGGATAATTCACTTCATCATTTACATACAAATAAACATTTAGTAGCAGAGGCTCGAACGGTCCTTGAAGGTCCGTCTTGCCTGTACGCTACTTCAGATGAAAGTTTAACCTGAGCTTTAGCTAGTGTCCCTACCATACAAACAAATAAACAAGAATTCTTTTTCCCTGAAATAATTGAAAAAAAAATTAGAAATCGGGTGATGAGCCGAAGCATGTACTAACAGGATGAAAGATTATAACTATATGACAATAAAATCTGGGACTGCACCGGAGTTCAACGAGTTGATTACATATACAATACATACATACATACACATACACATACATACACATACATATACAATACATACAATGATCAAATCATTCTCAGTAACAAAAGTTCTTTTGGCACAAATATTCAGGTTGAAAATATTCAGCCTCCACCTGTCTTGGACTTGGACCTGATGAACTCCTGATGTGTATATGAAAGTATCGTAATTTGAAATGGAATGCTTTCGAGCATTTTTCTAGAAAATAATAAATACAAGTATTTTTCGTCCGCAGACACTTTTTATCCGCAAACTATTTTCGTCCGCTGCCGTCATTATGATACAGCAATTACGAGAGCGGCGAATGGTAGTGATAGCGATATGAATATCAGTGATACTCCTCCAGAGCTGAGGGAATTGGTAATTACGGCGATGTAGCCGTGGTCAGTAAACAGGTGAGTACCTGCGCGCATAAGGGATGAAGAGGTCGACTAAAAATTTTTTGTAATATATGTACATCGGCAAAATACTGTAGATTGTCTCGCCTGCTTGCTAGCCTCGGCTTTGTTACCTGAAATAAGAGTTGAAAAAAAAACTACAACAATAATCAAATCATCTCAGCACAAAAAAATAGCCTCCACCCTTTGTGAACCGTACCTGTCAAACTCCTGAATTATAGGTACATGAAAAGTTGCGTAATTTGAACTGAAAATTGACCTGCTCAAGCATTTTCCACAAAATAGTAAATACAGAAAAAAAATTTTTGCTCTACTTTATACTCACTTTATTAATGCCGTCAATACTTACTTATTCCTTCTGTGCATAGTGTAATAGTAACAGTTTATTCGTGTGCTTCAACAAAAATTTTCCAATTATTTAAAAATTAATCCTGATTAATATCGACATGAGTCTCATGAAAATTGACACACAGACAGCAAAATTAAATTTCCGTCGATCTAGTATAGAAATAAGATTTCCGCTCAGAAAGTCGTCTATATTTTCGTTTGTCGCGCAGATTCTGTTTGAAAAAATTTAGGCTTATTTGCCGATATGAGCATTGAATTTGTACCTACGTACGTACTTATGTAGGTACCTACGTCTTTGAGATCGGAACTCTTCTTTCTATGAAGGTTGGCAATCCATAAGCACTCTAGTAGTTATAGTTTTCTTCTTCTCATTATGGTTACAAAAGAAATATATGTTCTTTTTTTGAAGATATACAAAACTTCAGGTATATGAAGAACACGTCAAATATCGATACCAATAATTCGAAATTGGTTTATTAACAATAAATTACTATCCTAGATTAGTTTACACCGATTCAGGTCTACGTAACCGAACTCAACCTGACAAGGAGTTTTCTCTTCAGGATTTCGAACTGACATCATTTCTTTTACCGACCTGAGCGACTGTAGCCGCAGGATGGAAGTATGAAGAACTATATAAGTATTAATAACGGCACAACTTTATTAATGTGTTGGCGTAAAGATGCGTGTGGTCCATACAAGACGCGCCCCCACCTGGCACGGTCCAGAACTACTTTACACGATTCTTGAGGGTCCTTTTTGACACTCCTCTGATCATTCAGCTGACCTAATGAAATTTAAATGTGGAAAAATAGATTAGGAGGTGTCAGTAAAGAGTTGGAGGCGTCAATGAATTAAAGTAAATAATATAGATTGGAGGTGGTAAGTTCAAGGTCAGTTTTAGAAAACCTAGTTTCTTCATACTACGTGTTTGCTGAAGGTCATTTCAATTTTATGTTATTTTATTCGGGTTTTCTTGCTCTCATTATTATATCTCAATATTGAATAATTTTAACACTCATCACTATTACAAGATCACTCTTCGTTCAAGACAATGGTTAGGTTCTATTGACCACTACTTATGATTACATAGCATGCAATAGCATAAATATAAAAAAATAGATGATTTTTCAGAGATATAGAAGGATGGAATGTTGGCAGAATTGCTTCACTTCGATGTCAATGCATTATGAAAACTCTTCAAAAGAAAAAAAGGATTGATCTGTTATCACTGAACATTTTTAGGTAAGTAGTTTCGGCCGCCGACTGGTGGCCTTCTTCAGGACTCTACAAAACAGTGCATAAATTGAGTACAGTTGACAAGAAACATTATGACATGCACATAAAAAATATTCAGAAAACAAAAATGCCCTTCCCAGTATGCAGGCATAAAGGGTAGTGACAAATTCGATGACACCACTACCGTCTTCCAAACAATACCGGATACTAATCCGTATTTTGAAATACAATTGAATTATATATTTTCATTGAAATCAGCCTCCTAAATTTCAAGACATGATATTCAACTTTTTCTTTCATATGGAAGCCATATTGAGCCATATTTTTAGTCAAAATAATTAATATTCGAATCAAGAAGGGGGATTTCAAAGATATTTTCGAAAATATCTGCACTCATGCAAAGAAAGCCATGGATTTTATTTTCTAATTGGTCATTTGACATTCTTCATTAGACAGTAAGAAATTCATATCTTTGAAAAGAAAGTTGGGTAGCCTGCAGTATAGTTGATTTTCGTTGAGATATTGAAAAATAATTTTCATTTTATATACATATATTTTATTTTTCCGTTCATTCATCAATGGAAAAATTCAATTGTATTTATGGCTGCCATAAGAAAAAAAGCTGAATGTAAAAGAAAAAAGATATAAGCAATTTGGGAATATCATAAAAGAAGATATTAAGAATTGACGGGCGTCATGTTTGAGGATTTTCAAAGGCGGTAGAATTCTTTTACCAATGAACGTAATTTCGATCTGGTAGAGTTTGGAAGAGAGTAGTGATGAGCATCGAATTTGTCACCACCCTGTTTAGAATACATATAGGTTACTTACACTTACATAAAATTATGATGTTATCAATCTTTTTACTTGGCACCTATGCTGTCCACAATTTTTCCCCAACTTTCATCCATCAATAATAATAATCTTTATTACACATTCCATTTACACATATACGAGGATATATTGACAAATTCTTAGCCTACTATAGAACTAAACAAAATTTCAATGTCAAAATATTTTATTACTCAACATACTCTCCTTTTAATTGGATACATTTATTACATCGAACCTAGAACGTCTCTAGACTTTTAAAAAAAAATTTTCTTCTTGCTCTGCAGACTTCCACAGCTTATATATCCTCCTCGTTGGAAGAAAATTTACGACCTTTCAAACTTTTCTTCAGTTGAGGAAAGAAATTATAGTCGGATGGAGCCAAATCTGGTGAATTAGGAGGGTGTTCTACTAATTCAAATCCTAAATCACGATTTTTTTGCATGGCAACAAGAGATTTGTGTGCAGGGGCGTTGTCCTGCAAAAATGAAACACCTTTGGATAGTTTTCCGCGTCTTTTCTATTTAATTTTTTTCCATACTGTGGTCAGTAATGTCGAAAAGTGATCTCCGGTTATTGTTTTACCCTTATCGAAAAAATCAATCATGATTACTCCATGGCAATCCCAAAAAACTGAAGAAAGAACTTTTCCAGCAGATTTTTTGACACGAAATTTCTTACGTCTTGGAGAACCAGAGTGTCCAAATTCAATCGATTGTTGCTTTGTTTCTGGATCGTAGAAATGTACCCAAGTCTGTAAGAAGTGTAAGAAGTCTACATCGTTTTCAAATCAAGCACAGATCGAACGCGATGCTTCTACCCTTGCACGCTTTTGGTCAACATTCAAACATTTGGGGTTGGGGATCCATTTTGCAGCAATTTGGCAGCTACTTGATGATGGCTCAATACTCCAATTTTTCGATTTCCACAATTTCGATGGACATCTTCTTTCTTTTAATTTATTGCTCTGGTTTACTTTTTTGACCTCAAACTTCACACTGACACTTCTAATGAGTTATGGTTCGTTGCTATGGTAACGGAATATTTTTTTATACATGGAACTGGTCTAGGCTAACTAGATATCAATACATCCTCGTAGATACAATTATGTATAGGATAGGTCAACCATTGAATACATATTTTTAAATAGTCTTATCATTATCATATCAAATACGAATAAAAGCCTAGAAGAGTACACTGAAACATTTTCATTTCTGAATATATATTGAAGAAGTTGCAATTGAGAATAATTGAATGGACGAATGAACATCATAAATTGATGCGAGAATGATATTCTGAATGATCATGAGAAATATCGATTGAAAACAAATTGACGTCTATTCGTCAATCAAGCGTTGATTCCCCCATCAAGATTTATGAAACGGGGTACGACTACCAAATAATGCAAGAATATATGGAAATGCCTCACTGTTCTCCACCCATAGGCCGTTTTTTCTTGGAAACGACATAATTAAAAGAGAATGTATAAATCTCCATTTTGTTCCATCCATATCTAATATATGGACACCAAGTTGAAACATAAATGTTTGCGGACATGGAATCACGTCCAGCATTTTTGGCTCATTTTCAGTGAACACCGTGTATTTGTTTTAACAACTTCAAATAGGCACTGTTGGCTGAAAAATTCTCTACCAAGTAGTCTGGAGCTTTAAGAACTACTTGAGTGGGAAATGTAGGTATTTATTCTGCTTTCTACTGATACGTCACTGTTTCAAGAGGCAACCTATCAGCATGTAAATCGTGGCAACGTCTTTATACACTCATCTCGCATTCCCGATTAGACACGCCGCTCTGTGTGGCGATCTCGGTCTGTTCTAATTTAATAATCAACAACAATGTAAAACAATTCCAGTGATCTGACAGCATGGATGAAGAGGGTTGAAATATGGAAGGGAATGCTCAGATTCAAGGCCCTCATATCGAAAACAGTTATTGATTAACAAAAGGAATCTGGCTGGCGTAGTGGCAGTGGCGGATCCAATGCCAACATTTTTGGGAGGTCCAGACTCGATAGACAGTTTTTTATAGAACCATTTCCATTCATTTGCCAGAAACACTTGAATAAGTGTTAAAAAGCAGCACCCTTAAGTCAATATCTATCGTGGTTCGAATCATAACTTTTGAATCACTCGGTATATTTTATTCGATTTGGGTGCTTACTTGTTACCTGCACATACCTATCGACTTGTGTGGGAAAAAATCTACCAAAAATTTTTCCACAGAATAACGCGTGTATCAAAGTTCATGAAAGTTAGCAAAATATTTGAAAAAAATCTAAAAAAAGATTGAGTAGAAGCTACCAAGTGATTCTAAAGTTATGATATTTGAAAAATTCTAACAAATGAATAAAATACCTTGTATCTTGTATCATGTATCAACGCAGAATTTATAACTGAAGGTCATTAGCAATCGTTTGGGTGTCCTCTATCGGCAGCTTTATGTATACAGGGTGAGTCTTCGACTCGTACAAATATTTTAACAGTAGACTATTGAAGTCAAGAAAAACACTTTTTTTCTATACCAATGTTTTCGATTCGGCTCTGATAAAAAGAAAAGAGCCATTTTAATTTTTAATAATGAGCTGTACCAGACCTGGAAAAAACCAATAACCTTCAGAATAACTAGCTAAATCTGTGACATTACACCTGTGGATTTCTTAAAAACAATTTTACTCAGCCAAAGTACCTCATTTTTTGAATTTCACAGATCCTTTTCAATTTTTGCACATCAAATTACTCGGAAATTGCTCATTACACGAGAAAATAATTGAGCCGGTCAGAGGAAAAGTGGTATAAGTCACAAATTCCGATTTTTGAGTTATACCGATATTTAGGTACCAAAGGCATTGATAGGTATGGAAAATTTTGTTAAGAGGAAAAACATAACTCGGTCAAAACGACGATTTGACTCATACCACTCATAAGAAGAATAATATGCAACCTTTGGTACCCAAATATAGGTATAACTCAAAAATTGGAATTTCTGACTTATACCACTTTTCCTCTGACCGGCTCAATATGAAGAATACTTTCATTGTACAACCATCAAAGAATCATTAGATTATTTCAACTAAGTTTCAAGTGTTGGTTTCTTTGAATTTTCGGTATTTTTATGGTACGTAATGATCATAATGAGAAAACTAGAAGACGCGATTCATATCTTGTGTTCGAAAAAAATTAATCGAATAAATGAAAAACTATATTCAGAAATTCATTCAATTCGAAGAAATCGTTCGTAAGATGGAACTAAAAATAATTTTTTTAAGGTTTTTCGAGACCCTGTATGTTTTAAACCGAGCTGAGTCGGAAAAAATGGTAGAGAAAAAAGCGTTTCTTCTGTCCTCAAGAATCTACTGTTAAAATATTTGTCCAAGACTCAATCTGCATACCACCATGAAATACTCTGTCCATAAGATAACTTTTTTTGAAAACTTTGGAATATTCTTATCTAGATGTATTATGAATTTATTGAATAATATCAATATGGACATTTTCCACATCAGCTTTCAGGACAAATTTAGGACAATTTATGGGTGTTGAATCAGATGCCCTTCGGCTAACATAAAAATTCAGTCCCATCTAAAACCTAATCAGAAATATTCATGGACGTCAATTAAAGAACTCTGTTGGAAGAAGAAGTAACTACCAAAACTCATCGGACAAACAACTGACACTTGTGGTTAAGCAGAGATAATTAATTCATATCAAGAAAAAGCATTCGTGTGTGTTCCGCTGTTAAGTCTAACGCTATTTTATGATTGGATTTTACAACCCATTTTTTAATCTTTCGGTTAACATATGTGACAGACGATTTTTCATGGTGACCGAGGAATTTGTCTACCGATGCAACTTTCGAAAATACTCTGAATAAAATGAAAAAATGGAAAGATTGGGCTCGAAAATACTGAAGTTGTTTGTGGAATTCAGTGGATAATTTCCAAAATGCACCTGGGTTATCGAAAACATGTGAATTATTTTAATTTTTTCACCTAAATACTTTTTGTTACATTCTCATCTGCTTTAGTTATGTTCCCTGGGCATTTTCTTCATTCATTCCAATTCAATGAAAGACATTGTTGCCTTCTTAAAGATATGGCTCGTTATCAAGGCAGCTTCTTGTTTGAAAATTTATTACCAACATTTTTGTTTAACCCTGTAAAATTCAATAAGAGTATGATTCGAAGGGACGAATTTTTTTACAAATTGAAACTTTACTCTACATAGGCAACAGATCGTGAAAACGAACATTATTTCAAATTTCGATTTCTGTAAGGATAATCCTAAAAGGAATTGTAGTAGCCAAAGATGTTCAGAAATCCCAGGCTTAGCTCCTAAGCTATGACGAGAATTTGACTGGGTGATACTCTGAAAAGACTGTGCATCATCATTCAGACGCTGATGAACGTTATAAATCATTCCCTGGAAACATTGATTAATCATCGACATCGAATGCTCAATTATTGTAGCTTCCGAAAAAAAATCCGATGAAAACAATTGGCATTATCCCTGGGAATTTCAGCTGGGTTATCGAAATTCTGAATCATTTCCGCCAGTTCTTGTTCGAAACGAAGCGACCTGCAGGAATCCATAGATGACTTCGTGAAATGATTCCGATGACTTGATGCTACACGTGAACTGCATGAAGACGTAGTAGGCGTAGCATCCAGAGAAAATCATTAGTCATAGGCACCCTGGGGGCAAGTGGTTTATCCGCGATCTACAAGCAAGCATCTGAGATATGATCGTATCTAATTGTTCCCCTGTTGCCAGATGGCTCGAACAGACCGATAAGAATCTAATGAAATTGTATCTGAAGGGTTTTCGAAATTTGCAAGGGGAAATATGGGATGCTGATTTTGTCATAAAGAGCATGAAGATCTGAAATCATCCTGAAATAGCTTATCGCTGCCTACATCACAATGTAGGTGATTTGTCTGGATTATATTGAAGACATAGTTGTGGTTGAGATGTAGTACTGGAGATTTTTAACATTATAAAGGATTTATTTATAATCTCTATCTCGTTACAGAATTCGAAATCTAATATGAAATTAACAAACACTGATTCAATATAATCATTCAGTTATCAAGGGAACTCTCAAAAGTCATCCAGATTCATGGTGAAGTGCATGTTTCCTATTCACTTCCCATTTTCTATGGTTAGTGTGCATCGTTAAGCAATAATAAAGATGGATTTGGGATATCTGAGTCATTGACCCAGTTATAATTTGAAAAAAATACTTATACAAGAAAAAATTTGGTTCACCATACTGAGACTAGGATAGAGTGGCATATGAAAAGCAATTAAAAAATGATAGATTAGTTTGTAGGGAGTGAATGAATAGAAAAAACTTGAGGTGTGATTCCTTGTCAAAAGATAGCGAGGGTTTTTCATATTGTTTTTTTTTTGAGGAGCCTTTGCTTAGATACAGCTCCTAAAAGATGGGACCTGAACCTTGAAAAGCAATTTAAATTATTTCATTTGAAACCAGAAAACATTGTAATATTTTGTTGGTGTTCCCCTTCAACTGCAAGGGGATATAAAAGCCACCTCTATAGTTTTTCTGGGAGAAACTTCTTTCCTTATTCATGTTATACCATTGAATAATCAATTTTCCATAGGGTGATTCATTTTGAACCAATAAGGTCTCTTGTAATTTCTTGCTAAAATTTATTTTCGAAATTAAATTTACTTGTATATCTTCTGATGTTCTGACGTTATATGAGAACACCACCAAAATTTTTTTCTATTGGTTCTTTGCTCCCATACAATGAACGCAAAATTTCATTTCTATCAGATTTCTGGTTACTGAGGAAAAAATTGAAAATTGTTTTTCAGATGCCATCTTTAGGGGTTGTATCTAAGCAAGGGTAAAGCCGAAAAAATTATTGTACGAATTTTATAGATTTTGGTGAGCAAGAATTTTGTGGTATGGCCGATATTATGGTGGCATTTACATTGTTGTCAGTAGTCAGATCTTTCTATTTTTTGGAATGATAGTGAACTGTGTTATTCTGAATGCATTACTTATTTTTGAAATCTTTAAGAAATATTGAATATTTTTTATGTAATGTTTCTTATACCTGCATGCCATTATTTCGAGCTTATAGCTACATTCACATTATCTTCGCTGAAGTTAAAATTTGTAATACTGGTGGATTTAGGTGACTTGGGACAATTACCCCCTTGTAGATTTCCTTGTTTCTTACCATTTATGAGTGAAGGGACAAACTTATGAGATTGTGTAGCGTCTTTTCGGTTAGTTTAACAATTAATTCCTGTTGAGTTTGCCGTGACCAGAGCGTTTGAATTGACAGGAAAAATTAACGAAATCAGGAGAGTAAAAGAGCGTTTTTTTATGGCCTTTATACTTTCTAGTGTCCTTTACATGTGTTTTACTTTGTGCTTGTCTAATTTTTTTTTCTGGATACGTGGGATATTGGGATATTTGATATGTCATGAAACAAGGTTTTTTCAAATCAAACGGCAACACGGATCTCTTTCATTTCTTTTGTTGTTTTCGGCGCACTGGCAGCAGGGAATATGCCGATTTTTCGCAGGATATTATTATTTAGGTTATTTCCGCAAAGAAATCACCAAATAATGAAAGAAATCAAAGTTCCCTTGTTTTGTTTAGTTTTTTTTACATTTGTGTTGCAATATATTTACTTCCGCTGTAATAGGGGTTTATCAATTAATTTCCTTACCGAATATCAACTATAAAATCACAAATTCTAATTTTTCAAAACTACACACCGTCCCAAGTCACCTATTTCATTTGAGAGTTGAGAAATCAATAGATTTTAACTTGTGTCCCAAGCCTCCCAAATCGATGGGTGACTTGGGACAAGTATATCTCATATTTTTTAAAATTTATATCCTAATTCTGAAGCATGATATATATCCTAATCAATAGTCTGAGTTATTAAGCATATTCGAACCTCTTTTTTAGATAAAAATAGGTCACCGTTTTGAGAATATGACAAGTTGAATTGAACAATCGTCCCAAGTCACCAAAATCTAGGGTATATATTTCGATGGTTATGATAGAATAAACTAGTTTTTTGAATAATCTTCAAATTTCATTATCTTAACTAGATGATTTCTTCTCCTTTGGCAACCTTGCATTGAATGTTGAACATTTCAATTATGAATATCATCAATTCTTCTTAATCGTGATGCAACGCACCTTTCGTTTAACTACTTCTTGTGCGGTATTAGATCTTGGAGGCAGCTTTGAGGACATCGACATCTCCTTTATTTGATCCTCGTAGATTTGTAATCACGATCGTTTCATGATGATCCAATTGCCTGCATCAGATTTTATTTTTTATTAATTGAATGAGATACCTACATTTTACCATTGAGAATTAAAGTGTTTGGTACTTAAAGAAAAATAGCGCGGTACAATAAAGAAAAAGTGTTTTGTGCGTCCGTGGATATTTACTTTAGCGACCGCGCAAACAGTACCAAGGACTGCCACTGCAGAGTAACAACCATTATGTCTTCTCTCCTGGATTTTCGGAAAGTGATTAGAGTTTGTTATGTTATGAGAGCAATGATGAAAAGAGTTTCATGTACCTAGCTACTCCAGTGTGGGATATTATTACTTGACTTTTTTGTCTGTTAGGTTCAATTTTCCACTACGAGTATATTGTTATGTCGGACTGCTATTCCTGTGTCATCTGCGTATAATGCTAGTATATTTCTTAGATTCTTCGGTACATGGATATAAACGTTGTAAAGAAAGAGTCCTAGTACTGATCCCTGGGGTACTCCCGCTTCCAGATATCTTATGGCTGAGCATCCTTGGTCTACTTTCACATAAAAGCTTCTGTCTCTCAGATAGTTCCTCAATAATTTGCATAGTTTCATCGAATATTTTGCACATTTCATTTTGTATATCAATCCCTCATGCGCTCATGCCATACTCTGTCGAATGCTCTGTTATGTATTCTGTTAGGGATTTAGTTTCTTCTGTTAGCTTCTTGGCTATTACACGTTCAATTTCCAACAGCTTTTAGTAGACTTATGGGTCCGTAGTTTTATGATAGTATTCTCTCTTTTCCAGTTTTGTTAAACACTGTTTTCCATCTTCTGGGGTGATGTTCTGTTCTCATGATTCATTATTGTTCATTATTGCTGATCCCTTTTCTCTTCATTTTCTTCATTATGTCGGTAGTTATTTTGTTCCCACCTGGAGCCTTTCTAGATTTCAAAGTTTTAATTATCTCTATGATCTTATATGGGTGCAGGCCAAGATCTGCAAAATGGTGGACGGATTGAGAGCCAATTTCTGCGAACGACGATGAATCGTCTTTTATACTTTCTTTTAAAGTGGTGCTATTCTCTTCAGTAGACACATGTGTTGATGTTATTGCATCATTAAGAGATTAGATTATGAGGTATGAAATTTATCCACAATTCGACGAATGGCTTGTCAGATGTCGAGTTTTATTTCGAAAGTTTCTGATGAGAACTCAAAACGGCTTTTTTATGAATACCCTGTAAATTGTCCTCATCGAAATTAGAGTGATAAACATACAATATGGCTTCAGAAATATATTTCATCCTTCTAACGTTGAAGGGTAAGTCGCTATAACCATGCTTGTGATCATCCCCAATAGAGAATTGGCCCCTTGTGGACTTCCAAGGAGACAGTAGAAGAGCCGGAGAAAATAAGGTGGCATCAAGGTTGCACCGGGGTGTTAGAAGATTAAAGAACATAGTCTGAAGATGGTAGAAATAAAGTCTAAAGAAGGCAAAAATTGTGATATAAGGAAGGCAAGAAAACATAGGTAAAGTTTATCAATATATTTGAATTCTTGCCACTATACAAATTACAGGTTTTTGAGCGTGTTTGACCTGCCACCGCGATCAAAGCGGTCTTTTGTGATACACAAGCAAGCTCAGAAAGCTAAATTTCTACCTTCAGCCCCATCTAACTAAGCAAAGAGATGATGTCAGAGGGGTAATGGTTCTTGAGTTTGCTACTGTAGGTATTGCAATAATTTTCTTCATGTTATCAAAAATGCATCTATTTCTGCAGCATGCTGGGCACTGTTACATCAATATTTTCCAAATGTGAATAAGAATTAAAAAACCGGATAAGGAATTAACAATTCGAATTCAATAATGGCTACAGAGCATTTTGGTCTCAGAAGCCGATTTCACAACATATCCCAGAAGGATTTATTGATCAACAATTTGCCATCTTCCTATTTTGCTTTACATGGATTTAAAGCTGTAGCAATGTTTCGAACTGTTAACTAAATATGCCGGCTTTACGTTGTTTTTAAGTTAAAACGAGGCTGATACTAACAAACTCCTTGAAATGCATCATAACTCATTGGTTTCATGATGAATTCATCCCTTCTGAAATGTGCGATGTATAGATAAGGTAGAGCAATGGATCCAGTAGAGTCCCTTATGAAACTCCTTCTATTTTAGTTGGGTTTAATTAGCATCACAATATTTTATGGCGAAGTATCTAATAGTTAGATAATATTTTAAGATTAGTGATATACGGTTTGGGAAGTAGTTTTTTCCATTTTTGAATACCTAGTCCGTTGTGCCAAAGTTCGTGAAAAGCTTTGGATGAATCCAGGAATACAGCAATGCAATATTTTTTTTTCTTCTGGGCTGATATTCACTACACGGTGTAATTGATTGGTTGCTCAGTGACTCTCCTGGTTAGTTAGTAGTTTATTCAGGTCCATATCCTTCTCCGATATTTTGAGTATAGTTTCTAGGATAGTTTTCCTAAATTTGATTCAAAATCTACTGGTCTTTAGGACCTCATACAGGGTGTTCTATAAGCTCTATGACTTTAACAGAAGGTAGCGGTGTTTCTTTTGAACATTTTTTTTCCTACGAACGTAGGTCCGATTCGTTTCGTTTGGGATTTTCAAGCATTTGAAAAATTTTATTTTTCATGTTTTGATTAAGTAGGCTGCCGGAAAATATCGGTTTCTCAATTATTCATTTCACACTAGTTTCACTAAGGATGGTATCAACAATAACCATAATGAACATGTATGGGCACTGCAGAATCCATATAGCATTAGACGAAGACGATTTCAGCAACGTCTCAGTGTAAACGTTCGGGGTGGAATTTTTAAAAATGATTTGATGCCAGTACATGTTATGATCGTTTGAATGCAATTTTTTGGAGCACAACGTTTTTGACTTTATCGATGACTTAGAGCTCAACATTGTTTGAAATTATGTGGTATCAGTATACGATGGTGCACTACCAAATAGAGGGAGAAAAGTAGTCAGTTGACTGAATAAATGGATAGGTCAAGGCGGACCAATACATGGCCATCCCGTTCGCCTGATCTAAATCCCTTAAACTTTTATTTATGGGGATATAAGAACCAGCTCGTTTGTCATGTTGAAATCCAATCTCATCAACAATTACTTGATAGAATTCAAGATGCAGCGAACCAAATACGAAACAACCCAAATTTGATCCGCCGAGTAACGGCATTTCAAAATTTCCATTTATTATTATGATTCGAACATAAAAATATGATTTTTCAAATGCTTGTATCTTCTAAACAAAAACGAATCGGATATATGTATGTTCATAGGAAAAAAAATGTTCAGAATAAGCACAGCTACCATCTGTCAAAGTTTGTCATAGAACTTGTAGAACACCCTGTATATCACGTTCAGGTGTATTTGGTTTGGAAATAATTTATATTTCATCATATTTCTGGGCTGTGGAAAAGCAAGGCAGGCTCATCATTCGGTGGTGTAAATTATTGATAAATGAATAGCTCATAAATGAAGTAGTTTTTGTAATTATTCGCCAATAACAAAGTTCTCTTATTAGTAGATCAATACAAGTAATAATAAAATGAAGTACAAATCATAAAAGAATCAGATTCCTCTGAATCTGGAAGAATAAACCCATAACAACGTTGTAATCTGATGTTCTCGAAGCTGATCTTATGCATCAACGGGATTACAGGGCATGATATGACCACCTATATTCTCGAGTTCTCATTGTTCTCGCCCGTTCTCAAAGTTAGCCGGATGTATTTCTGGCCGCACCGTTGCCTTTTGTCGAATGTTTGTGAGTTTGTTCCTAATAGCTGCACGGACTGACAGTGAGGACTCTCCAAAACTCGCTCAACATCTTCAGGTCTTTGTGTCTTTATTTGAACTGCTCGATTCACAGGAACTTCAATGGAGCTATTCAACAGTTTAATTCGATGATTAGGTGTAATTTTCGAACTTTTGTGTACCGTATCTCTTTCAACCTGAGGACTGATCTCGTGTGAAAAAGGATCAATGAATATATCTGTTACAAAATGATAGAATCCTCGGGATACGCGCCAGGCTATTTGGAATTTCAATTGAATGTGCTCATTCAAGAAACAGTTGCTCATCTTACTTTCAGACTTTTCAATGGCTTTGAGTCACTTGAGAATGGCCCTTCCGGATTTCGAGTTTTCAGTTAGTTACGCCAATTTTCATGGATGGTGGCGGATTCAAGGATCGGACAACTGCGCTGGAAGTGACGCGCATTTTTTGGCATACCTGTATTTCCTTTGCATTTAAATATACTGCAGTCATCAATAATGACTGTAAATAAAATATGGAAAAAAACGACGGAGACGTTTCCAATAAACATTTCATAGTTGTGTATTGAGAATTTATTGACGATGCAGAAAGATAGGAGTTTTAGCAGCCCACGCCTTAGCTGTAGGAGTGAGCGAAGCGAAAGCTCGTGCACTAATAGCAAAAGGCTTCTTCAGAATTTTCTGCATGTGTAACACACAAGTGTTGTTCGCCTATTAATAAAGAACAATAAGTATCAGACTTAATTATTAATTTTATAGACTTGTTGTCTTGATTCCAAGCAGACTTCGATATACCTATACTGACTTCTATTGAGAATTGATTTGATATACATTGAGCGTCAAAATTATGGAACAAATTAATTTTCTCAGAAGAAAAATATTTGTCCGCAAAATTTTTGAACAGGTCAATTTTCTTTTCACTTTTACAAAATTTTTATGCATTTTTGAAGGATTTTTGTTGCACCCTGTGCCATCCCCATCAACCCTCTAAATTTTTTGAATAGGGAAAGTGGGTCATCTTGGCAAGATCTTTGTATCTTCATCACAGGCGTGCAGAAATTTTCAAGAAAAAATTTTTTTTTTTGAATTAGTTCAAAGAGGTTTTCAGTATGTGCACTTTGTCATGGCTCATTTACTTTGAGACGATGGTACCTGATGAAATTTGTCACCGAATGAAAGTCGACCATTACAGTTTTGTTCATGCACAACTTTCAACCCCTCCGAACCCTTTAATGGAGAAAAAAATGGAGTGAAACATCTTATCGAAAAGTTTCAACTTCGGTAGAAACGTACTCATAACATAACTTCTTAAGATCATAACCGAAGCTCAGTGTTTCACACAGTCCAATTTTTCACGTGAGGGGTTTGAAAGTTGTGAATAAACAAAACTGTAATGGTCGACTTTCATTCTGTGACAAATTTCATCAGGTACCATCGTCTCGAAGTAAATGAACGACAAACGCCACATACTTAAAACCTCTTTGAACTAACCAATTTTTCAAAAAATTGTTTTTTCTTGAAAATTTCTGAAGAAGATACAAAGACCTTGCCAAAAAAGTACCACATGATCCACTATTCAAAAATTTAGAGGGTTGATGGGGATGCACAGGGTGCAACAAAAATCCTTCGAAAATGCATAAAAATTTGGTAAAAGTGAAACAAAAATCGACCAGTTTCAGGATTCTGTTGCCAAATATTTTTCTTCTGAGAAAATTAATTTGTTCCATAATTTTGACGCGCACTGTATATCAAATATCAACCTTATGTATTTAAACACTATGAAAAATAACAAAATCTTATTTTTAGGACTTTTGTCTCCTACCACATGTGGAAATGAATAAAAGGATCGCTAAAAATATGATCGGAAGTAATTTCATCTTCCTATGGTGATGAAATAGTTATTTTCCTAACAAGTGTGGAAACTGATTCTTTTCCGCAAGAGACTGCAGTCGGTCAAGTTGTTGAGTGCGGAAAAAACACTTTCCACATGACTTAGGAACAATATTTTTTCTGCTTGCATAAATGAAACATTTTCACGGAGAGTCTTGAAACTGACGTTATAAGAAATTCTTATTATTTTTGTGCACTCAGCCGCATAGAGAAACGTTTGAATTTTATGATAATGAAAAAATTCCTGAATAATCAGGAAGAAAAGTCTCTTAATGGGAACAAGGACAAATACCGAAAAATTATTTTACTATATTTGGCGACGTTTCGTAGATTTTCATCTATTTCATCAGGACTAAATTAGAGTTTTAAAAAGAGTTGAACATAAATTGAAAGGTAACATCAGTCATCAATTATAAAATTCATCATATAAACGTACATCGAGTAATGTTAGAAAATCCTAGAATTAAGAGTCACAGAAAATATTTGTGCCGTCCACATAATTCAGATATTAATACAGTCCGGTATATTATGCAAATATAAAGGGTGTAATAAAATGTTGTCAAAAAATTGTAGGTCTTTCATATGAAATTTTTTCTTTAGATATACAGGGTGTCCAAAAACTAGTGAATCAAACGTCACACCACGATAGAGTAGACCAAATACTATCGAATGACACCAACATTAGTTCAGCAAAAATGTACCGTTTCCAAAAAAAAATTTAACCTAGAATTGCCGATTTTCGAACTATTTTTTTCAATCACAAGGCCAATTTGTGATACCGTTTTTCGCCCATATTAATCTTAGATTATTGTTTTATCACCCCTATAGCCCTCTATAGGATTATGTGGAAAAAAATTATTTTAAATTATATTTAGGTACTGAGGTTTTCGATTGAAGACTAATGAAGAATAATTTTAACTAGGGGTGATAATACAATAATCTAGGGTTAATATGAGCTGAAATCGCTATTCTTAATCACAAACTTTCCCTGTGATTGTTAAAAAGTTCGAAAATTTACAATTTTAGATATTTTTATGAAATTCTAATTATTTTGGAAACGGTACATTTTCGCTGAAGTAATGTTGGTGTTATTCGATAGTATTTGTTCTACTCTATCGTGGTGTGACTTTTGATTCACTAGTTTTGGAACAGCATGTATACTTAGATATAGCTCCCCAAAAATGGTACCTGAAAAATCCTTTTTTTTTTCGAGTAGCACTGGCTTGGACATAGCTCCCTTAAAGTTGTACCTACCTATCTGAAAACCAATTTCAATTCTTTTTAGAATCTAGAGAAGTGACAAAAATAAAATTGTGAAGACATTTTTTGGAATAGAGAAGGCAATCAAAGAAATTTTGGTGGAGTTCCCCTATAATAAAATGGGGTAGAAAAGGCCACATCTAAAATTTGTTTCACAAGAAATTTTTTCTCCTATTCATGTTAAACCCATGAGAAATCAATTTTTCAAAGCTTGGCTCAGAACAGATAAGGTCTCTTGTAATTTCTTGCTAAAAGTAACTGTTTTCGAAACAAAAAATCTACCGTCAGGTAATAAGTAATATAGGCTCTATCCCAGCAGAGGCCGCTCGAAGCAAATAGTTATATGAAAGTACCACAGAAATGTTCGTCAAGGACTCACCCCTAGAAGTTTTTCGCAACCATGAACTCATTTACACCCTGTATATCAAAGGCATGTGTTGACTGTCAATTGTGATGTTATTAAAGTTTTATGGATGTGAAAAATAATGTTTCACAGATTCCGTTATTCCTAGACAACTTAATACTTTACGCGTTTAATTCGATTTAATTTTCAAAAAGGAATTCTTCTGTAAAAAAGCTTCCTTGGAAATTAAGCCGTAAGCGCTAGCCTTTTCAGAAACCCGTCCCTGTTCTAAAAATGAAAAAACGATGTGGTACCACCTTGGTGGAGCAGAAAATCAATCATCGAATTTTTGTGGCCTACTCATCGTAAGTCAAATCAGACCGGAAAACCCTAACACTACGAGTTCCGTCCTGCAAGAAATTCTCAGAAAATTGAAACAATTATTAGTCCCTATTATCTCGCTAATAAAATTCTCATACCTGCCACTGCATTCGATACGGTTATTTCAGTCGTTTCATTTAGAATGTAGACATGATTATATTTTGGTGTTATTTGATGACTCAAGAAGTTTAAGGTGTTGCCAGAGGTGTAAAAAATAACGAAATTATAGGTCATTGTGGTCTTTCCGACGGAATATAGAATAGAACAGAGGAAATATTTATTAAGGAGGCCGAAACTATTCGAGAAATGATTCATGGTGATAACCGTGTTCGTACTTTACTGGTTACGTTCGAGATAGGAGATACAGGATATGGGAAATGAATGAGGTTTTTGAATCTTGATGAAATTCGTTTCATTCGTAGTTTCATCTATTCTCGTTGCAATGGTTAGATCTTGTGGATTTTGTTATTTTGGTTTCCTAGGCTAGCTACATAGTATCCAACTTTGAGCATTTGCCTTCAAATCCATAATAAAATGAACATGCGTTAAAAACACATCAAGTAGGCTATGGAATTCCGAACATCGATATTATGTGTCTACAAGTAATTCTCAGCCTCTGCTGTATCATATTCCAGCTCAACTGTCAAGTTTGCTTCCTGGACTTTTTGTGTTAAAATTATCAATAAGATGCCTAGAAAATGAAGTGGGAAGGGAAATATTCTTTTGATGAATATTTCAGCGACTTCCGAATCGAATATCCACAATGTTGCTATAAATAAAATCAATATTTGTAAAGTACTGTTTCGTGAAACAGATCATGTTCAAAGAAAAAACGAGTTAATCAACAATGTAGAAAAGGTGATGCCGGAATGACAGAAGCTTCACGAACCCCTGTTCGGGTTTCATTTTAACTGGCTAAACTCTCTACTAGTCTACTGGCACCACACGATTTTGAAAGAAACTTGAAGATGCTGATGACAGTCGTAGGATGGCTCTCTGTCAATGTTTCCTAAAATAATCTATTGATAATGTGAATCAAGTTTTTCTCATGAAGCCTGGTTTAATCCTTGTGGATATGCCAACTTTCAAAATAGGAGAAATGGAATAGCCAAAAACCAGAAAATGTTTTCATGTTATACCTATCACTTCCTTCTCGTCAGAGACTACTTATTTACTTTGATGGATCTTTAACAGCAGAACGTTGCTCAGAAGAAATTGTCATGCCTTTTATAGGTGAATGGAATTTCAATGTATGGTCCAACAGTTATTTCTAACAAGATGAAACGAGAGCACACACAACTTCAGAAACCTTAACTACTCTAAGAAATGTGTTTCAGGATGGACTCAATTAAGAATATGAATTTAGTCAAAAAGCACAAAATCTTACATCATGCAACTTTTTCTATGGCCCCATTTGAAGAATTTTTCGAATTCCTATTTATGATTTGGACCAACTGAAAACAAGGGATCATCGAATGATTTTGAATAACATTTTTGAATTTTTAAAACGAAGATGTGAGAAGTTCCTGGAGCAAGTGGGAGCACATTTTCAGCAACTTCTTTAATTATAGTGAAAGCCGCAACCTGAAACTCATTGTAAAAAAAATCCTCATCTTTGGTTTAGTTATGCATTTTAATCAGTATTTGCCACATCAATTCTATATTTAGATATAGAGAATCAAACATATTGAGAATCATATAACTGAAATAAGCAGGTACAAACTCTTTACATAACTTTGAGTTGAAAAACGTAAAACTTCGGTTCATTCAAGATTCATGTTTTTGACGTTTGAAAATCATGAACCTTGGTTAATATTTTCGACAAAAATTTTTTCAATCGCATTAGATTTTTTGGATTTGCTCTTCGCGCGTTGGAAAGAATCATTATTGAATGAACTTTTTCTGGAAAAGTGTAATTTCTCGTTTCTCATTCTCATTTTTTCACTGTTTCTGTCCTCGGTTTTTATGAATTTCATTTTATTATTCCTTTTATTACAAAAATTGGCCATAAAGATAATACTTGTTGAATTGCTCTATGAATTTTGAATTTGTACAAATTTATGCTGATTATAAATAACCTTGAATTGAAAACAGTGTTGGAAATGTATGAACAAGCTAAAGTGCAAATTATCGATTCATTCTATGAATAAAGACAAATTTCTACTGATAGTATAGGTAAAACATCTCAGCTCGCTTCAAAGGTTGTATCAAGAATATAATAATATAGCAAAGGAGTAGTAATAGTAGCCGGTCGCCACACGCCACGTCACACTGGGGCGCATTGTTGTAGTTAACATAAGATAAGGGGGTGCCAAGAAATACATTTAAACAAATATATTCCACCAACTCATCTTATTCGTGAGAGTATCTGAATTCGTTAGATAAACAATGTTTTCGCACAAAAGATGATGGTGTTTTAAGTGATCTTCGTTACTCTGCCCATTCTCTATGCTACGCCACTGCCCAAGAACCGAGTCATGTCAATGAGCTTGACATTTCCACCATCTAGGTTCAATAGGATTTGAACTGAATGGCACCTCCTTTGCTATATATCTTTGGGTTGTGAAAAAAGTTACGAATTGAATCTTTGAATGACAAGTTGATAATCTATGGAAGTTTATTATGATGGTGAAAACTCAACTAAGATTCACCTACAGTGAGTGTATCGTTCGATACATTCAATACGTAGGTATACATGTTATCAATGAAGGATGTTTTGGAAGTTGCTTGAATCCTTCCTGAAACTTTTATGGGTTTTCTCTCCTAATATCAGAGAACCAAGGAATGATAATTATAAAAATTGTCAGTAGAAATGCTTTTACGTTAGAAGTTACTATTATTCCCCGTTCGCTATCAAAATGTTGAGTACGGTCCTGATGTTTATCATGGTCGAGTTAGCTTCAGTTATTTCAAGTGTCATTTCTGGATAATATCTGAACATTCAACATTTATCGTGATGGCAGTATAAGAAGAGACAGATCGTCTCTTTTCATTCTTCATTCTCAGC
This sequence comes from Coccinella septempunctata, assembly GCF_907165205.1. Lineage (NCBI taxonomy): Eukaryota > Metazoa > Arthropoda > Insecta > Coleoptera > Coccinellidae > Coccinella > Coccinella septempunctata. The sequence continues at coordinate 25,151,834 of NC_058192.1, forward strand.
TGCTGCAGATTATCGAAGAATCCCATATAAAACGCTTCCCTCGTCTTGTTGAATTAACTACGATATATCAGAGATCTCTGACTCGCGATTCATTTCCAATTATGATTAAATCTCTCATTTAGTCCACGAAGGATCGAATTCTCAAAAGAAACGTTGCAACTTCTGTTCATTATGATTATTTATTTTTATTGAAGTCACAGTCACTTCAAAAAACAGACAATGATAACCTAGATAAATCCACAATATACATAGTTTTAACTGTGAGAAGCTAAGTTTTATAATTATTCATACAATTGATTTTGCTGAAAGGGATCAGTTCTTGATTTGATGAACATATTATTTATTTACCCTATCGTTCAGAAGTGCCTTCTCAAGTATCAGGATAAAAATGTGGTTTCCTAAATAATTATTTAACTTGTCTGCAGAATCTACTTTGAGAAAACATTTCAGCTTTTTTATTATAAAAATTTGTTCGGTTATTATTCCGTTAGTTTCCTACTCATATTTAATTTTTCACGAAGAAACTATATGGATTTCAATTGTACGGGAAAATCAGCAAGAAACTAAAGTTTCAATAATGAAATCAGAAACGGTAAAGATGTCTAAGAGCGCTTAGTTCCCAAAATAGAATATTAGATAATATTTTCGTTTTTCATTAACTTTTTTTGAATTCAATCGAATTTAACAGTTACTCAGATAAAATTGGGTTACTCTACTTGAAAATCTTGTGATTATACAGGGTGACTGTAAACAAATGCGAAGGACTCAGGGAGATGATTCCTCGATGAAAATAAGCAGGGGTAGTTCCTATAAAAATTAAAAACTGTTAACTCGTTATCGCCTTCCAAAGGCTGTATCTTGGAAGGGAGGTCGATTTCGACAAACATTTATAGGAACTACCCCCACTTATTTTCATTTCGGAATCATCTCCCTAAGTCCCTCGCATTTGTTTACAGACACCCTGTATATTTTTGAAGAAAAATTGCTCTTTCAATTCGAAGTTGTCAAGATACCTACTAGTGCCTAGTAATTGTTGGGTTAAATTTTTCATAAATTCTTCATGAGATACGATGACGTTTTATTTCTCAGTGTATTCACAAAAAAAATGACGAATAAAACACTTTCACACTAATTAACTCATTATGCAGGTATACGTAAAAATACGTGGATTAAAATAATTACTATGGCTTGAAATAATTTCTATGTAACATACCTTTGAGAAAAAGAGCATGAACAAAGAATACGGATTGTTTCTGTTATTTTTGGAAGTCACAAATTTTGTTTTATAAATTTCAGTTTTCTTCAGTTCATTCTTTATTTTTATAAAAAGGAATTGGTTTTCAAACCCAAAACACAACAAGAAGATAACAGAAAAGTGTGATAGATAACTGGAAGTATACTTGTAAAAAACGAGCATAATTTTGTTAGCTTGTGATCAGTTTTTGTAATTGTAAAATCTGTTTTTACACTTCCATTTCAAGTTGTCTGTAGACATGAGTTTTCAGGATTATCTTGAGAGCATTAAAAGTTAATAGGTGGTCAAGAATTCAAATTTTCGACAGTATCGCCAAAATTGTTGATTCAAGTGGAAAAACATCTCATAGCTTGCACATTGTGAAATGGATTTTTTGGTATATTGTTGCTCTAAGAGGATTAAACCTTCTCGTCCACTCTCAGTTTGGCCTTCTTGTTGTAACAAGCGTGGCCGTTTAATGATATTGTATGGCCCCCAAATTGAGGCAATTTAGGGATTTGAAAAAAGGATCACCTTTAGCTGATCAGCTTTGAACTGGATGGTTTCACGGTCGGCTTCTGAATCAACAAAAGAGGGATTTGTGAACACATTTCGAGATTAAGTTGTGTATGAATACAAACAACTAGCGACTTCAGTCCCTCAAGTAGAGAGGTACAATTATTCTGCTTTTTGAAGTTCCTCGGTTGACGAAATACAATACGAAAACTTGAAGTGAATTTGAAGTGGTGCAATAGGTCTGCTCTTTTGGAAAAGTGACAACATTTTTTCGAAAAGTATGTACTTAGTATTATGTTTCGTTTACAAGCTGATTCCAAAATTGGAAATATCTCAAAGCGGACATCTGAGCAGAAATCATTTTCATATTCGTGAAAAAACGTTGGCTGATGTCAAATTATATTATATTATTATAATAACAACAGTGTTTTCATAGCTCCCCATGTTGATAGTTTCTATAGTTTCATTACCACGTAAATTTTGCAAAATTAAATTAATTAATTAATTAATCAATTATATGCATTGATTGCATTATAATAATCTTTCAGGTTGACAAAAACAGACAGGAACTGCAATTGGATAAACATAAGATATGGAAATGTACCTTATTTTACTCATCATAATTCTTCAATTCAGTTGATATATCAAGAGGAGAGAGATTCCATATACCGTCATAGTATACACATTTCAGTTACCAGTTACTTACATATTATTTACAGAATTTGCAGAACCTCAATTGAAAAAAAACTTCACTGAGGTAGTTATACATGTGCATGTTAGCCCTTCAGTATAGTTTCTCTATAATTTCTTTGTGATATGGTCTCTTTATGACACAATATACAAATTGATTCATGAATGAACGAAACACTCACAGCAGGTTTCATAAAACTTTGACTTTCCAAACAACAATTATTTGACATTTCCTGAAACTTTTTAGGGTTTTCACTGCCAATCTCTGGAACAAAATCAATTTAAAAAATTGAAATAAAAGTATTTGCTGCTGCGTAAATTCTTGTACTAATTTGACAGTCACTCGATACCCAGAACGAAATCAATGAAACCTTTGCATTTCTGAATTTATTGAAGGAGTGGGGCAATTGAGAAATTTTGAATGGACGTATAATAGTCATAATTTCCCCTAAATAGGGTCTTCATGCAAGGAATGCTTCATGCATACAACAATTTACGTGGATGAACAGTTCTCAATTGACTTGCACTAAAATGTTCATTGCACATGGTGTAGTCAGAGTAGTGTTCGCAGACCTTTACGCCCTGAAAATTGTATCCACTTCGTACACTGAAAATGAAAATTAATGAATGACTGATTCACATGTTACCAGTTTTAATTCTTACATTCCCGTTTTCCTTAGTAAAATTCGTTTTATTTGATCCACTGTTCTTCACCATAAAATAATTTTCGAACGATATTTTGAAGTTTTCACCAAGAAATTAGACAAAAATTTCAATAATCCGGACTAGAACGAGATTGATAAACAAAGGGCGGTACGAGATTCAAAACATTAAAAACCTCTTTGATCAAAATGACTATCTGAAATCTCACAAAATTTCATATGTTTCTGCAAATGTCCATCGAATTAATATTTTAACCAGTCTTAGGACCTTAAAACCACATTTGAAACACAGATGGCACTCACATCACTTTATTCGCTTCGTTTCCTATCTTTTTACTCTATAATCTTTGGACCTAACCTAATATAACCTAACAAGTAACAAGTGAAAAAAATGTATGTGGAAACACCAAATACACCAAATTTGGTCTCACTAATTTTTTCTGTTCTTTTCCAATTCGTGAATGAAATTACAAAATATTGAAATAGGGGCTGTTTTTCAGACTGTAAACCTAATTATTATTTTTTTGAAGTCGAACTTGAAATATGACTTTTGTCATTATGTTAATCGACAGCACCCTGGACACAGAACATGCGAATCAAATATTACAAAAATGTGTGGAATTGTTCATGAGTTATAAATTGAAAAAATTATGAAAATCAATCAATCATCCTGTATATTGAAAATAAGGTAGTAAATGTTTAAAATGTATGTTATTTAGAGACACGGTTTCCTCCACCTACCCTTATGGTATGCGCATTTACCAATGAATCATCCTGTATGAAGTACTTTTACAAATTTGCATCGTGGAATCATGTGTTGAAGCCCACGCATTCAATTACAGGCACTCTTCATATCATTGTGTAAAATTTGATAATGGTAGAGTTCTTGTAGTTTACTCATATTTCGAATATTTATCGATGACAATTATTTTTGATTTTCCCTATTTTTTCAAATCCGTCCCGTAAGATACCTAGTTTTTATCGAGTTTTTTGGTAGTTTTGAGAAAAATAAAATCCTGAGTATTTTTTTCATTCTAGAACATTATGGTTCATCCTGCTAGTGGTCCATCTTGAAGAATACTTGTTTTGTTCTTTTATTCAAATATTAAATATTTTCTATAATATGTTTTATGTCAGCTGAGAGAAGGTAAATGCAAAATGATCTTATTAAATAAGTCGTCAGGACTTCTTCATTTGCCTGACGTATTCATTAACAATCTCATAATCACTTTCAGTATCATCCGCCAGGCTATTAGTCAAAGATGTACTGTACGACCTTGTTGATGGGCCCACCCAAGGCTGTGGTCAGTCAGGTAGGGGGTCAGGGGCAAACACATCTAGTAATAGAGACTCATTTTGTGCGGTGTGATATTTTTCACTTCACTGTTACTAATAACATGCCGCACCCCATCATTTAAACATTGTTCCACAGCTAATTGTCCGACAGGTACCAAGTCACATATTTTGGAAAATGCTTTTAGGATGATACCTCCCAAATTGCTGGGTGTTAATAGATATTTATTATATTTCGAGTAGTTATTCAGGTCATGGGAATATTCTGCACTAGGAATTTGGGAAGTCATAGAGTCCATTAATGATAATAACATCATTTTGTTAGTTTGGCATCGTTCATTCTTCTGCATTTCGTTCACGGGGGACACTCGATAATTTTCAAACCTTCGAGATCCCCGCCCTCTTTTCCCATTGGTGGCTGGCCGTGAAGTGCATCAAATTCACCACTCGTTTAGAAAGCAATTATTCAGCCATCAATGGGAATGGGATGACTATCCTTCCCACAAGGATTTCAGGAATTTGCACTACTTGAATATAACTCATGAACTAAAACGTTCTTACCTACTATTATAGGGGGTGCGTGGTGGGTAATCTTGACCATTCACGGTGGAGCCATCGAGCCCTAATCGGTAGAATCGGCTCAGTCCGATGCATAGCATACATTCTACCGTGTATTCAGAGCCCGAGCCAATTTCACTGTGCGGCGGAATTGGCTTAATCGGTTCGGAGAGGTGCGTTTGGCGAACTTTAATGGATTTATCTCTTCATAATTTCTTCAGACTGATTTTTCAAATTTATATAATCTTATCTCCTTTATCAAATTTCAGATTCCAACCGATTTCATGTTCATTCATTCATTCATTCATTGCTGTATCCCGATACCGGGTATCAATCTACAACAAGACATAAGAAAAGGAACAGACTTATAGTTTCTTGGGGCTAATTGCGACTGTGTGCCCTCCTGTGACTGAAGAGACCCAACCGTGACCTACAGATCCTTCCACACTCCGGGCATGGATAGTCACCAACCAGATCTGGCCGCTGCTGAATTCTTCTCGAGTCTCCATTATAACTGTGCACCATAGATCTCCACTGAGACCTGTCTAACGCTAGTTGTTCCCAGTTATGATTGGAATTAATTGATTTAACGGATTGATGTAGTGTATCTTTAAACTGCTTATACTGGCCTCCTGGTTTCCGGGCTCCCTCTGCCAATTCGCCATACAGAGCTATTTTGGGGAGTCTTGTGTCTTGCATCCTCAGAATGTGGCTGCTCCATCTAAGTCGGGCCCTCGTTACTTGAGTCTCAATTGTTGTACAACTCGCGCGTTGCAAGACTTCTGCATTCGAAAATTTGTGGAACCATCTGATGTGCATTATCTGTCTTATATGACGTTGTTGCGTTTGTTCAAGCTGTTTAATATGTCGCCTGTAGGGCGTCTAGCTTTCGCTTCCGTAAAGAGGCGTTGGGAGGACGACTGCTTTGTAAACAGCTATTATCGAGTAAAGTAAAGGCAGTAAAGGCGCTAACACGCAGCCTTATTTTATTCCAGAGTTGGTTAAGAAATGGTCGGTTGTAGAGCCATTATGCTGTATTCTAGCGGTGTTGTTGGTATGAAGGCTTTTACACACTGCTAAGAATTTTTTGGGTATACCAAGGCGGGCCATGATTTTCCATAGCGTTCTCCGATTCACCGAGTCGAAGGCCTTACTTAAATCGAAGTAGGCTGTATAGATCCTTGATTGTTATAAATACACTCACTGACATGGAAATTACACGAAAAATGAGAAGAATGAATCAAACTCGTGAAAAACGATTAACTATTATATGACTTGAATATTAATAGAATAATAGAAGGATAGCTATTACATGAGACTTTTTCGATGCATACTTCGTCTTGAATTCGTGAAAACCTAACAGCAGTGGATCTTAACAAAAGCTCGTAATTTCCATTTAATTCGAAGTTGTAATGCCGTTTGCAAGTTACACTAATTGAAATCACCCTCATCACATGAAAATGAATAGTTTCACCAGCGTAACAGCCAGCATTGAGGAGTAAATGACTACATAGTAATGAGTACCCCCCATATTTGGACTACACCACGGTAATGCACAAATTCGAAAAAATTGTTGAAATGAAAAATACCCGTAAAGATGTTTTATTTCTTTCATAAAAACGGCGCCCCATACAAAAGAAGCATGTGAGATTTTTTTTCACAAATTGAACTAAGAATTCAGAAACTATTTCCATTTCGAAATATCTCAGTGGGTTACCAATTTTTTTTTTTCAAATCGAAATCATTACCCGTATGCGCCACAATGATGAACTCAATATTCTAATAGCTTGTCAAAAATATGCGCACTAAATACTTCTTGCGAAACCCACTTATCTCAAAGCAATAAATAAAAAAAAAATTCAAGGAAACCCTATATAAAAAACTAGAGCATTTGCTACAAAAGTTATATCGTAAACGTCATTGTTTTTTCAATGACCCCCTGAAGTTAGTCGCACTTATTCGCAAACACCCTGTAGATGGCATGATGAAATAATATGACGATCTGAATCAAAGCTGTCATCAACTGTCAACTGTCACCAACCTTCAAGGAATCAAATCCATGTTCCATGTGATAATGCAGACAATACTCATCATTATTCGGTCTTATCCAAGCGAGACAACTAATTTATTGAATGCTTTTGCGCCAATTCTTTGTCCAATGGGTCAAAATTGTGTTTCTGGTGGAGTCAAGTATTATCAAAGCTTTGGTTTCTACGGTGGAATGGTCTTTCCATTGGTATCCTGAATGATAGTGTGTGGCTAGTCCGATTAGGATCGAAATTTTTTATTATAACTATATCGATGAATGTTTTGCAGTTGAATACCTACAATCTTAGGGTATTAGGTATGATCTGATCTCCATTACATCGAGGAAGAGTAGATATATATAATATTAACCACGATTTTTGTCTAATTTGACCTAGTCAGAGCAACACATCTTGCAGATTGGATAAAAGAATCCATCGATTCGATTCGTTTCCGTCGAAGTGGGAGTTGTGTTACTCTAACTAGGACGAATTAGACCAAAGTACAAAATTTAGCCATTATTAATTTGTTTTGACAAAAATTAGTGAATATACGTAAATTACTCGATTTACTTCGAACAATTTACTATAATTCATTTTCTTTACGAAATATCTGACCGACTAACTGGGTTTCAAAATAAAAATTGCTTTCCTGTTCTTCAAGAATTTGATTGGAGATTCAATGGATGCTGGTGATCAGCGCCCTGGGCCAATGGTATACTGGCGCCCTTTTTCCAGTAATTTTTTCATAATAATTGCTTAGTACGGGTTTTTCACAAACAATTACGTACCACAGTAAACAGAAAAACAAGTCGTTCATTGAAAATACTATAGCCCTATAGATTTATTATTCACAATACAAACCAAGAATTAGACATTTGAAAACATTTTAAAATTAGAAGAAAAAGATGATCAAACCAAGTGTTTTCTTCTAGCTTTCAACTTTGCAAATTTATTAATGATTTCGGAGAAATCTGTACCCAGAGTTAGGTCTTTTTCACAGCAAAGTAACATTAGAGAATTCAATTTACTGCTTGAAAGCGTTGATCTTCTCGAAATATTGGGCCTAGCTAAAACAGAAAAACCTCTTTTAGTCCAGTAAACAGAGCTCTGAAATCACTTTTCTCGGAATAAGCTGCATTTTTGATATAATGATTGTAACGGTGAAAGAAATACAAGGTCAAAAATGCAGGTGTCAGAATCATCAGGAACTATGAAAAATTCGTGAAAATGTTTGGAAAGTCACGTTTTTCTCGAAATTTTCGAAAATGAGGAGGTTTATCAAAAAAAGTTTCGAACAAAAGTTGTAGAACGGAAAATTTAGTGCGAGGCGTTCATCCTCTCCTACATTTCGGCGCCCACTGAAATTTGGCGCCCTGGGCAAATGCCCAGTCTGCCCATACTATAGGATGGGGCGTGAATGGATGGCTATAAAACTTGCTGAATTTCCTTTAAAGGGAATTCGAACGTTGGCGAGGAAGTGAGGACTTAATGTAAATAAGAAATTAATACATCACTATTTATCACATTTGAACTTTATCACCATTGATGAGTAGTCTAACTGAGAAAATAAACAAATAGGGTTGTAAATGATCAGACCTGTATGAACAGGTTCGGCTTAAAAGCTGGCAGGTGCTCCACTACACTACAAAAGGCCATTATACGAAGTTCGAGAAGTTGCGACCGAACTTCCTTAATCGATACAACTGTTATAATTATATTTATTCGGTATAGTGATGCTTTTTCTCAGAACATGACCTCAAAAAATTTGAATACAAGAGAAATTAGTGGACGTTGAATAAAATCGTTCTCCATTGAAATAACTTATGAATTTTCATTTACAAATTGAACTATCGAATAGAACTGAATTTTTGAAAATGAGATGATACCCTCGGTTTAATGAATTCGTTAGATAACTGCTTATTCCAGGCTATTTGTTAGTTAGGGTACCCGTTTTATTTTCGATACTATTACACAAAAATTCCATATGTTATAAATCTGGGGAGCGAAAAAAAATGGGTCACTAGTCAAAACTGTATGTGAGAGAACTTTGTTGACAAAAGGGGTTGAAAGTTATGACGTTGTCAACATAGAATAATGTATTTTATGAACAGTTAGTAGTCAGTAATTTACACCACCGTATTCTACGATCAGAATATTTGGGCCGGTTCAAATTGTTTTTTTTCGAAAAAAATTCATCTTTTGGTAACCCATTTCATTAAAATTGCTTCCCAATCAATTCTTATCAAAATCTAAAATTTTACTAAATTCAAGAGAGTGAGACCCAAATCGTTCCCTAGAAACTTTCATTTATCTGAAGATACCCTCTGTTACAATCTTTGGAATCGGTACAGAAGATCTATAACCAGATTCAATTTTTTTAGCAATATTTTCGAAGGATATAATAATTCCGTATTCGCATCATTACTGCCCGTCATTACAACTTTACCGACATTATTAATGTTACTCTTAGAAATTATTTAATTAATTAATTAATATTATTTTAGGTGCCTTTGAATCACTTTTATTATTTTTTTATCTGTATGAACTGTATTTTTCTTCTTATTTGAATTTATTTAAATTAAATCAAAATTTAATTTAAAATTTAAATTGAAATAAAATGGAATTAAAATTAAATTAGAATTAAATTAAAATTAAATTAGAATTAAATTAAAATTAAATTGAATAAATAAAATTGAAATCAAATTAAAATTGAATGAAAATTGAATTAAGATTGAATTGAAATTAAATTATATTAAATTGAAATTAATGATCGTGTAAGAGCCCTCTAGCTTCTCAAAAATTGAAAGAAAAAAATTCGAAAGCAAAGGAGAAACGGCGTGCAAGCAGTTATCAAATTCTGGAAAAAGTACCCCTCCGTTTAAAAACTTGTCCTCAAGCCTTTAATTTTCTTTTCAATATAGGTATGTATGTATCACAGAAATTAACCTCTTTTCTGGGTTCAGTGATGTATCGGGTTTATATTATTATTAGATGAAAAGACATCGACGGAACTATTCCAATAAATATATCAATATTTATAATAATCAAAGACTAAAGTCGTAAATTTTATTGATAGACGGAATGTGCACATTCACGAATTCACATACTACCGCAATTAATAAATTTACACCTCCTAGTTCAAATGCCAGCTTTTCCTAGTCCAGTCCTGTGTTTCAATTCAGTTCCCATACACCTTGGGAATATCGAAATAATGAATCGAGAACTGTCGTAAAGTTCGTGATGGGCAGGATTTCCATTATAAAGCTATTAGCGCCCCCTTGTGGAATGTGTCGCAGGAGACAAACAGCTGAAGCCAAAATTTTGTACATCTATCATTCTGTTGATGGACCACTCAGATTTTCTACTTTTCACCGTGAAGTATATCTTCCTGTGCTCCTTAAGATTGTGGTCAAGTGGTGCGAATTGGCACCTCATATCTACCCCTATACCCATTTCGGGCATGTGTTGTTTACCTCGAAATTATGAATGAGTGTGGTAGCTTGAAAGTTTTTTGTAGTGAATAGGTGTTGGCTTAGGTCGACAGATATTTTGGTTCATAAAAATTATTCCTTTTCCAAGGAATGGATGAATTAAATAAATATGAGAAATCTGAAATCTCATGAATGAAAAATCCTCTATTTGTAGCGGATACTTTTAATAATCATTTATTTCTCAAAATGCAACATATTTTGAAAGATGCATAAACCATTATCAGGATGGTGATAAATTCGATGCTCATGCACCACAACTATTTTTCAAACTGTACCAAATAGAAATTCCGTTTATACCAAAAAATTTTGCCCATTTGGGTCCTTCAACATGACGTCCCTCAAGTCATAATAACGTTTGCTCTGATTTATTATAAAGAATTCTAAAATTGCTTACATCTCTATTTTACGAACGATTTCCATGGAATTTTGAAATCCTTAAATTTTACTGTCATTTAATGAAATATTGAATATATCATTATAATTTTTTCAATGGAAAAATTCAATACGGCTGCCATAAGAAAATGAATTAGAAGTCGTATCTCGAAATCTAGGAGGCTGATGTCAATGAAAATGAAAGATATAGTTTCATTAAATGACGATAAAATTGAACGTTTAAATAATTTTATAGGAATCGTCTGTAAAAAAAAAGAAAATAAGAGGCAATTGAAGAATACAATATATTTTCGATTTTGCATTATAAATCTAGAACAAAAGAAGATATTAAGGATTGAGGTACGTCATGTTGGAGGACTCACAAAGGCAGAATTCTTTGATCATTAAACGGAATGCCTATCTGGCAAGATAATAGTGGAGAGAATCGCAATTGTCACCACTCTGTATAATTATTCCGTGAAGAATTTCATGCTTCAAAAACTTCCCATTCACAGAAGATATAAGTAGAATTTTCTTCTTCTATGGGCCAAAGCAATTGTGTTTCTCTTTTGAAGGTCTAAGCAAATGATTAGCAGGAAAATAAAAAAAGATCTGAAAACGAAAGCCTGCACGCTAAAAAATAATCTTGTAAGCATTACAAAAATACAGTAAAGAGAACATTAAATTCTAATATAAATAGGCACAGAAGTAATTGAACATATGTTCAATAAACGATTACAGTACCTCAATTCCTGTAAGATGAACAGTTCCTGTTACAATGGAAATCAATTTTTGCAGATACAGGAATTCATTCTTTTACAAAGTACAGGAATTAATTCTTGTAAATTCAAACGTACCTACTGAACTGAATTCACAGTATTATTCTTTTTATACAACAAAACATTCCTGTTATGTATAAGCGATGAAAGCTCAGACTACACTGGAATATGTAGTTATGCTTCATAATGTAAAACTTCTTTTATGACAGTTTGTTCTTTTGAATTCGAAAGGAAATTATTGTTTATGAACCAAGACTTTCCTCTACCATTCAAACCACTTTCTGTTTAATTCCCTGGAATTTGTTTTCATTTTATACAACACATTATATTGAATGTATCATATTTTTCATGGGTAATGAAAAATACTCAATCGGGTAAGAATAAAAATAAGATATTTTTTATAAAATATTTATTACTACTATAAGTACATATAATCTATACATATCACGTTATTTGGGGGCATTTGTGAAGTGGTGCAGGGTGGGGTTGAAAGAAATATCAATGCTTTGAAATGATTAAAAAAGGAAGGTTTGCAAAAAAATTGATCGACAGTTACATAATTGGTAATTTTGTTGAGCTCATTTCCCGCGATTATTATAAACAGCTCATGGCTGTAAATGGTTTTTCAAACCTGTCATTTTTTCTCGATGTATCTTCAATTTCGGTAGTGGACTTGATGTGAGTTATGAAGCTCTCAGCTGCCTGTATCCTAGATAGCCTCTATGACTAACTTTTCTTTCCCTTCTGTTTGTGGCTCGAATTCAGCAATAATGTTCATTTGCTCTTTGCTAGCTAGAAAGAAGAATGAAAGATGGTGATCATCTAAAGCCATTCGAGACTATAAAAGCTCAAAAAAATTTGTCTAATATTGTATACTCACATTTTGTCATACAGTGGAAGTTTCAGAGTGCACACACTAGTATAGTAGGTATTGGATTCGTTCTTCATCACTTTGAACGACCTATTAACGAAAACAAGGATTTTTATTCGAATAATCGATTTTTGAAATGTTCGCTCTCCGAGTATCCAAGTTTTGAAATCATCCTAGAACACCCATCAGCACTAAAATTAATTCACAGGCGAAACGATCTCAAGTAACCAGCGTCCCAAACGCGTTCCTTGTACTAACGCAAAAGCAGAAAGCTTCGTTATTCCTTCTACAAACTCAACCGTTCCTGTTATGATCACAGTTCAGTCTAGCTGCATCAACAAAATATTATTTCCCTATAACAGGAATCCATTATAGAAAACACCAAAGTTTTGGTTCCTGTAAACCCGGCAAACGTTGTTTTGCCATATAAATAATTTCCTAATGATTAAATTACTAAAATGGCTATTAAAAAATAAGGGTTGATCGTAGAAGGGTGAAAATTGAGGATTGTATTTATTTTTGTATGTTGTATCATAAAAAAATAGAAATTAAAAATTTTGTCTAAAAAATACAAAAAAAAATTTAGGGGTGGACTACCCCTAACATTTAGGGGAATGAAAAATAGATGTTGGCCGATTCTCATAGATACCGGATAAGCACAAAAAATTTCATCAAAATCGGTCAAGCCGTTTCGGAGGAGTATGGTAACGAAAACTATGACACGAGAATTTTATATATTAGATTATCCTTTTATTTTAAATAAAATTTTAAAAATTTTCTTCGAATAAAATGAAAGATTTTTGGGTTTGAAAATTTTTCTGCTTACCATTACCAACACAAATTCATTAAATTTATTTAGAGATCTTTCAGTGGTTGCGAAATGGTCGAATATCTTTCTGCCAATGTTTTTTTGGAAATACCTACTGGATTATCTGACCATAAGATTGGGCAACCTATTGATTTGCATTCGTTCAGATCAGAAAGTTTAGCAATTATAGACAAAAAATCTATTTTCAGATCACTTTATCTGAAGAGATAACTACCAATTGTGGGAAGGCTTATTGTATAAAGCCTGTTTTTAATAGTCGAAAATTGTCTGGAGAATTCTTCACAAAATTTTGGCAAGAAAACGGCAGAAATTATTTTGTATGCAGCTGAATAGTGAATTTAGTAAGTATGTACCTAACTGCAGAGAATTCAGGGTGCATAAATTCACGAGTAACTTCTCTAGACTATTTTCGGCTGTTGCAAACGGGCTTGATAGAAATAGTTTATCTTCATACCAGGGGTGCAAAATTAATAACCTACTCTATCGGAAGATGCTACAATTATTGCAAATTGTGTCGGACGTCAATCATTTGTGAACTAGATAAAATGCAGAATACATGCAGACAAGCAATAAAACGCTATACTCCGCAAGAGCGAAATTTAGTTAAATACACATGTTGTACAAAATGCGAACAGTTTAATGCCTACTGACTGTCAGTAGCGTGTGAATTATTATCAAGTCATCCTATACCTCAGCAATCCTGATATATAATTTAATTTAATTCTCATTATTTTGTTACAAATCATCAAAAACGATTTAACTTCAATAATGATAATTGAAAGTTTACTATTCACAATTAACTGCTCATTCCTTCATTGGAATACAAAATTAGAAATTATCGCATATTCGAATTTATATAGGTACATCTATAAGAAAACTGCGAATTGAATAATGGTTCTAACTTGGGGGGTCTGATCCAAATAATTTTCAACCAAAGGTCTTCTTCTTGCTTCTCGGGTATAATTTATTGTCACCTTTCAACGGTTCTTGGTTTACAACGTTTTAGGGATGGCACACAATGACAACAATGCAGAAAGGAACCATACCAATTTAGAGGTTTTCATTACAAACGCTCTAACTTGTTAGTATCTTTTGAAGAATGAATGGATACAATAATATACAGGGGCTCATGCTGACAAGTAAAAATGTTTCAGAAGTTATAATAGTCCTTCATTGATCATCATTTGTTATTTTTGAGATTGAAGTGAGCGGCACACTCGAGGATTTCGTGGTTTTTTGGAGATAAGCATAAATTTATATGAGTTATTTCTATGGAACAAATTTTTTTTTAAATTAGATTTCTCTGTACTCTGTTATATTTTACATTGAAAATATACAGACTGTTGAAATTTCATGAAAAATATTTTTTCTCTCCATTCTACTCTTTTCAAAATGAAATATTCGAATATTTAGTCCTTTTTCTTTATACAACACAAATAATGTAGAAGTTATAATTTTGACATTGAATAAAAAGCTCACCTAATGCATGAATTTATTCAAAATAAGCAATTCGGGATGTTTCAGTTATTTCAAGGAGACGAACCATTTTAGTTATTCAAATATTCTAAAAATGTTCTCATTTTGAGCAAAAACTGATAATAGACTTATTTATGAGTCTTTCTCTCAATTATATCAATCGTCCCATAAAAATCGGATTTTAATTTGTCGCGTGTAAAAATCTGATCCTTCTCCCTTAACCCTTTTCAACACAAAAAAACATTCCAATCTATGTTCGTAATAGTCTTGCTTCATGTTTAAGTTGTAAGAATAATAATGGTTAATTAATACCTTGAAAAACTAAAGAGTGTATAGGACAACTCGGAGTTGAAAAGATTTTTCAGAGCCGACACTTTACAGAAGAAGGATGTCAATACAGCTAATGTGATTTTTTGACTCTTTCTTGTGATCACATGAAGACCTTTGATCGAAGTCGACTATCATGCATAATTGTTTGAGAGAAGTTCCAATTGTTTACCCTAAAGAATTTCTGCAATATGCCCAGTTTATCAACAAACTGATTCAAAAAGGACTCAACGAATCTTCAACTTCAATTTATTTCTTGAACTCACTCAATTCGAGTCACCAGTGTCTTCTATAAAATGGACGTAATGACCAATTTTTCAGTTTTATTATACCCCTCTAACATATGATAGAAGTGGCCCAATAAGCAGAGAAAATAAAAAAAATCTTAATATTGACAGACAATTTCAAACTTTCGTGAGAATTCACTGAAGAACAATTCGTGGTAATATTACATAATCGATAAAAAACGAAACTTTATGCTCTCATTAAACTTTTGATGTACAGGTTTTGACTCGTACAAATATTTCAACAGTAGATTTTTGAGGTCGAAAGAAACACTTTTTTCCTTTACCATTTTGTCCGATTCTGCACCGATAAAAAGATACAGCCATTTCAAGTTTTCTAAGGAGCTGTGCCACCCATGGAAAAACAAAATTACCTTCAAAATAACTAACTTAATCTGTGACACTACACATCTGTGGTTCTTTCACACAGAGTCTTATACAGCCAAAGTACCAAATTTTCTAAATATCACAGATATTTTAAATTTTGGAACATCAGATTACTCGAAAAGGACCCATTACACGAGAAAATATAAGGAATTTTTTTTTTTTACAAATCGTTCACATATTCTTTAGATAGCGCCCAACTTAGTTTCAAGAGTTAGGTTCTTTTTTTTTAATAATCTGATAGATAATTGCGTGCTTTAATGCTGATCAACTGAATTGTTTTCATTTTTCATAATGAGGAAACTGGAAGACATGGGTGATATTTATATTCAGAAATTCATTTCATTCGATTAAATCGTTTGTGAGATAAAAACAAAAATAACATTTTTTCTGGGTTTTCAACAGCCTGTATCCTTTAAACACAACAGTGATATGGTGAAGCTAACAATATAATTCCCGGAAGAAGGATTAACATTCTATTTTCTGCAGATGCCTATCTCTGGGAAATACGTAAGCAACAAGTCTAAGAAATTTCTATTTTTCTTTTCACACTATTAAGAAAAACAAGAAACTAATGTAGCGTAGAATTAGATTATTCGTTTCAAATAGCGTAAACCTTTCTATGTTATCCAGAGTGACATCAAGTTCATTTCAAGATTCTCATTTCAAACATTTATGTGGTGGTTAAAATGCTAGGTAGCAATTTTACTAATGCAGAGCCTTACATTTTGTCTACAATTCATATCTCGATAAAAATTATGATTAATAACTGTCTACGTAAATGTAGAAGAATTGAATGATTTTTTGACCTATTAGGCATTAAAAAAAAATGAATCAAACACCAATTGAAGCTACCTATGGATTGGAATTTGCTCAGAAATTACCCTCAAAAATTAAGGTCCCCAATAGAACATTCGATTTGAGTCTGCTTAAATATTTGAGGATTTTCATCACAGTGAAAGTAAAATGGAAAGTGATATTCATCCACTTTCATCTGTCTATGCATACTATTATCAGAAAAAACGAATTTTTTGGTTGCAAGATAAATCCTGTACGAATAAACTATCCAAAAAGTGTTCACCGTGAAGAGTTTAACATTTTTTCCTGTTTTTTCTGAGCTGAGATTAGGATACAGAACAATTTCATGCAACCAGAGCCAATATACACACATACATTAATGACAAAACTCAGAGCTAGGCTCACAAAATATCATCTTTTGCAACTCAATCATTTAGTTTGAGCTATTTTTTTCTCAGTTTGTTCTGATTAATTTCGGAATCCGCTCAGGATAAAAAAAAACACAGAAATGAATAAAATTGCAAATTGTATTTCTGCTCCCGTGTCCGTTCAGTATTTTATCATAAGTTTCCAATACAAGAATATATTATTGGACCTAATAAACCAAAAAAATTCTTCCAACTCCCATATTTCAGCTAAATGCCGTTCTGAAACCTCGAAGTATGGCGTCTGACAATGAGAATCTTCAGAATATAGAACCCTTTCTCACACATATCATTCTGGCGATTCCAGCCACCTGACAGCCGCCAAAATGTCAATATGCAAAAATATCCCGTGAGGACCACTCACAGCACTCTCGGTCTACCAACGGAGTCTGGAGTATCATTAAAACCCAAAAGAGACCAAAGAAAATCCGCAGCGTGTCAAATTGTACGAAATTGAATGGGAACTGTGTGAAAAAATAATGGTCGGAACCCATAACCGGTGACCTCCTATGAAGGATTTTGTGTTCTCACCTCTGCAGGTATCGCTAATAGAGTCGTAACCATCCAGTCGTCAGTCGAGGCGGGCGGTTTTTGAATCTTATCGATTCATATCTGCATACTCTATACCTACAGAAGATCGATGGAATTTTTCATCAGTAATCTGTTCTATCTGTGATGGATTTTACGGGAGCCTGTTATGGTCTAATTCATAATATTGATTACTTTTATCCTGTTAATAAGTTGTCCAATATTTGTAGGTGTTGAGGTTATGATTTATGAGAGAGATAGAGAAATACTGTTTTAAAGACAACTCTCATAATATGGAAAACGAATGAATAATTTTGTTGAGGGAATACTAAAATTAAAATGAGTTACTTTACATCCAATATGGAACACCTTTACAGGGTGTCTGTAAACAAATACGAAGGACTTAGGCAGGTGATTCCTCGCCTATAAATTTTTTTCGAAATCGACCTTCCTTCCAAGATACAGCCTCTGGAAGGCGATGACGAGTTGAAAGTTTTTAATTATAAAACTAAAAATTTTATTATAAAACTATCCATAATATGAAGCACTAAGTAGATGTTACTCACACAATTTCATAACTTTATTATTAGGGGTTGAAAATAACAACTCACAAGCAGTTCTGATCACTGTTCATCGTATAAGTTTTCCATAGAACGAAAAATACATGCATCAACTCTCTGCTACATAGACCTTTGTACACTGCTTGTAAGTTTTTATTTATTCCGAGAAAAGTATCGACTGTATAGAAATTTTGCAAGAGACTTTTTTTCTCCAGAATAGAATGGGAAACCATAGGAGAATTTTATTTTTCAAAATGTATCCCATGAAAACGCTTCTTGAAGGAAAAGCATGAGGGGTTGCTATTTTCCACCCTTAATAATGAAGTTATTAAAATAAAAGAATTGTGTGAGTAACATTTACTTAGTGCTTCATATTATGTATAGTTTTATGACTCAGTGTTTTTTAGAACCCGTAAAAAAATTAAAAGCTGTTAACTCGTCATCGCCTTTCAAAGGCTGTATCTTGGAAGGGAGGTCGATTTCGAAAAAAATTTATAGGAACTACCCCTGCTTATTTTCATTTAGGAATCATCTCTCTAAGTCCTTCGCATTTGTTTACAGACACCCTGTATATTTTTGAAGCAAAAACTGCTCTTTCAAGTTCGTATTGTAAGACGAAAATATCTTATGGTCAAGATACATACTTGTACCTAGTAATTGTTGGGTTAAATTTTTCAAAAATTCTCTTATGGTTTCCCATTCAATTCTGGAGAAAAAAAGTCTCTTGCAGAATCCGTAAAAGAAATTTAAAACTGTCTACTCGTTATCGCCTTCCAAAGGCTGTATCTTGAAAGGTAGGATGATTTCGAAAAAAATTATAGGAACTACCTTCTCCTATTTTCATCGAGGAATCATCTCCCTATGTCATTCGCATTTGTTTACAGACCCTGTATATGATGGCGGACTAGTTAATTTTTAGCAATCTCATGATATGGGTGTCAAATTAAAGAATTTGCTGAGATGAACACAAGGTGAGGGTTCATATAGCAACACTAAGAACAGAGATCTAAGGTCTAAGAGAGGGACTAATCCAATTGGCAGATGTTCACTTGTTTGCCATCTGCCGATTCAATTTTGAATCTCTTAAGACCTCTTCATCGATCATCTCCCTGAGTCCTTCGCATTTGTTTATAGACACCCTGTATAATGAAAGTGAATTCGAAATTCGAATTCAATCAGATCAAGTCTTTCATCAGAGAAGTGTCGATAAACACTATCAATAACACAATGATGAAATTATACTCAACAACAAAAGTTCTGTTTTGATTTCTAGCCAAAAAAAAATAATTTAGCTTCCATTAGGAAAAATTCGTGGAAACTAGTGCGCTGCAACCGTACTATGTGCCCTCCATCAGAACTCTTCTCACTACAGCTCCATCTACACCTCGCCTTACAGCTTTGGAGCTCTAATGAACTCCATTGCCTAGGATGGATTCAAGTAGGGTATGTCCTCACTCCTACAAATCGAAGCATTCGTTATTTAGAATTCACATCCATCAGTATGTGATAAGCCCATTCTCATCCGATGCTTCCTGAGGCGACAATATTCAGTGAGGAGGTGGAACTTTTCTTCTTGCATTTTCTTATACCATCTAAACGATCTGGACCAGCAAGTTGCGTTAGAGCTGCCTTTCTGGCCTCCCGAGTGATCGGAAACCCCCATTCAATTCACTGCGAATTTAAGGTCTTTTGTGCCCCATAGGAGGCTCTTCTCAACATTACGTAGTCTACATCTCGCCCCCCAGTTCTAGAGTTCTAATAAACTCCAGTATCTGGGATGGCTTCAAGGAGATCACTTCCTCACTTCTACAAGTTACTTGTCCAAAGGTTATCCTGTGTTTGTATCACTGGAGCTATAACACCGTGCCCAACTAGTTAATAGAGCATTGGAGATCATTACATATATCACTCATCTGCATCTTGTGATGGATAGGTTAGCCCATGCGGTCATTCTAAGACTAGTTATCTAGGGAAGGTAACGGCAATGCGAGAATTAGGAAAACCTAGAACAAGCGAGACCTTGTTGCTCTTGTCTTCTACGTTGGGTTTTCTTCGGCACTCCCATATCAGCAGTCATTGCCTTATGACTGGACTTTCACTATATCACATCCTTGATAGTTTCTTCACAGATCTATGTACACATATTTGCACATCTTTCGATTGCAAGTTAATAGTAAAAACCAAAGATGTGAATATTGAGACCTGAACAAAAAATCACATTTTACGATTTCACGTAGTTCCGAACGAAAAGTCGACGATTTCTGAAGGCAGATTTCGTCCGCAGACACTTTTCGTCCGCAAACACTTTTCGTTCGGCTATTCGTCACTAAGCAATATTAGACCCCGGGGCGAAGCAATCGATTTTGAGAATACAGAATTTAATGAAAACATAAGTGCCTGTGACAATAACTGTCAATTGCTGTTGTCAAAATAATTTTTTACGAAATCGGCTAGATTTTACGAATGAATTAGGTATGTGGTTGGAATGTTAGTCTTCAAATATAGCGATATGGATATCAATCACTTCTCCAGAGCTCAGGAAATTGGCAATAATGCAATGAAAAAAAGAGCTGGGAACTTGAAATTTTCAGGGTAGAACGTAGGTGGATCCGAATACGCCGGTTATATTTGGAGTACTCCAAAGCCAAGGGTTTAATTAGGAGTTATAGGAATCTGAAAGTATGTAATCATCGAATCGGGTAATTTTATTATCTTCAATTTGAACCATATGAAGTGGACTTACCGAGTTGCCTAAATGTGTTATCGCATTGATAATGAATTTGGAAAGTTCGTAATTGCACATCAATAGACGTCAGAGACTGCTTATCCTGTAGTTAATGAGTTACAAAATAATATACGAAGATCAATTGAGGAAATTTTCGATGGAAGTATACGAACAAATTGTTACATGATACATAGTTCAAATTTGAATAACACCTAAGTTTTTTCATGTAAAATATGATTTTATATTTTCAATTCAAGATTGAAAATATAATCTTAATTCTGGGTGGTAAAAACTGAAGTTTCTTCCCTTTAGGATACATTTTACTGATTGAAGTCGGAGAAATATCGCCTATTAGCGTCCCAGTAGTGTCGTTACCTAATCTTTCCATTTCAGGTCACAGGGATTCTTCGGTGAATGAAAATACTCCAGAAACGGTTTCCGAGAAACAATCAAATAAGTTCTTCCTCCAAGAGGTCTATAAATTCGACAAATACAATAAACAAAACGGTTTACGACCAGAGAGTCGTGTCGGTCCAATGTTTTCTATGAACCGGAGGCCAGGTGACGACACTTCGATAGTTTATGAGCTACCTTGGTGGTAAACACGAGTAAAGACGAAGAGTTTTGGGTTTATCAATGCAGAAACTGCCCAGGATGTCTGGTTTCGCTCAATTATAGGCCAAATAATGTGCTTCTGAAAAGCCTACAAAATGGGGAAGTGTGGAACTTACCGGTGTATTGTTCGATGCGCCTGAAACGGCACCATGCCAGATTTTTCAATCTGTTTTTTGGATAGTATTCCTGGTTAGATGCACTATCGAATGCAATTCACGATTAGGTATTGTAGCGCATGAATAGTTTTTTTTGTATCAAAAATCCAACTCAAATATCTTGTTTTAATTGATTTTCCCCGAGTTGAACCTTATGTGGTGTGAAGAAAACGTGGTTAACTGAGTCCCAAAGTAAGAAAAGACATGGCAGTCATTGACATTCCGAAATGATATATCTCACTGTATTTCCAGCAAAATGAAAATACAGCAAATACAAAATAAGTCCCTAGTTCAATGAGTCAAGGCCCAGTTTAATGTTAACCTTGTTTTTAAAATTTTCAGCTGCTGAAATGAGACATGTGAGCAGAATGAAGCAATAATTCATTAGAAGGTGTAGACCATAAATTACACTGATCGACAAAATTATAGCTTTGTTCTCCCACCTAAGGAAAATATATATATTTTTAATCTTCGTAGCCAAGGTATAAACGCACGATAAATAAAAAGTGGAAGTTAGCTCTTGTTGTTTTTTAATAATTATTTCATTCATGATTTTTAACAAAAACAATGCATTATAATATTTGCAATGGTGTAAAAGATTCCGATCGCTTAGATCTTTTGTCTTTTCTGCTGTAGGACGACTCAATTATTTCTCTCACGATGGACCAACTATAATCAGCAAGCATTGAGGGTTCCCCTTTGCCTTGGTAGCGTTTTTCGAATGACGCGATGTCTTGATGGAATCCCTCTCCATGCTCGTCACTTACGGCTCCCATATTTTGTGGAAAGAAATTAATATGTGATTGCAAAAAGTGTATTTTTAAGCGCGTTTGCAACTGCCGAGAATTCTCTAGAGAATTTGCTCGAAAATTCATGCGCCGTGAATTAATTATATACCGTTGCATACGCACTTTCGGTAGAATTTTCTGTTCAGTTGCATACAAAATAATCTCTGCCGTTTTCTTGCGAGAATTTTGTAGAGAATTCTCGGCTGTTGCAAACGGCTTTAAGGACATGTTGCATCCCATTTTTTGATGAGCCTGTAACATCGTTTTGACGATATTTACATATTGCGGAGATTTGTGATTGCCAAGAAAATTTTTGGTCACTTCTACAAAGGACAACCAGGCTTCTTTTTCGAAGTCATTCAATGCTGCCAGAAACTGAACTTGTTTCAATAGTTTGTTTATTTTATAAAGTATCGTAGGGTACAGAAGTGCGAACATGAGCAATTCACGCATGTCTTTTATTTTGATAACGGGAGCTAAACAAACATAAGTACTATTATTTTTGTAATAAGGTGAGGAATACCTAACAAAAAAAATATAGATCTCTTAGGTGGGAGATTCCTTATTGAATTGTGTTATTAGAGCTCATGGTGACCACTTTCAACACTTTTTGTGAAGATTAATTGAATAAAATGATACTTATTTTCAAAGTGATATTTTCTCTCATTTCATTCCAAGATTGATCTCAACTGTTATGAAATCAATATATTCAAGTTTGTTTCAAGTAACGAATTAAATTCGAGCAATTTTTATAAAGACAAAAGGCCTTTGAATCATTTGTGATAGAAATTTATTTTTAGCTTTAGCTTTTTTCTCAATTGCAAAACTACTAAAGTTTACTTCATCACTTGAAATTCACTTACAAACATTGATCACATAACTGTGGGGCCAGGTAATGAAAGAAAACGAGAAAAAATAAGGATTTTAAAATAACGTTTTAATGAACTAATAAAAATTAATGCATTTGAAATTCATTTTTAAAAACAAATGTTCTGAAGAATGGCTTTATTCTACTTGCATATCACATTGTAGTTGCTAAAAATTTCAAAAATAACGTTTATAACTAGGCCTTTACTCATTGCAATAGGAATTCATTTTTTGGAAATAAAATGAATTATACCATTTTGGAATCTCAATGTTTTTTCTCACTTTGGCACTAAAGTAGCCATATATTTTTTAACACCACGTTAGATTGAAAAAAATAAGCAAACCAGGAAATTTGAGTTAGATCCCCAAAAATTCTGAATTACATTCGATAGCGCATCTATGCAGGAATACTTTCTGAAAAACAAATTGAGAATATTCTTTTATTGAGAGTCTTGCCCCAAAAAATTGACAAATGGTATAATTTTTTGAATTTTAGAAAATATCGAATATCTCGAAAACTTATTATTCTCTGAACCGCCACAACGTCCCTATCCTCAGGTACCATATTATCTATCATTACGTCACTGCCTCTATATTGTTTCAATATTGAAACACACGTTAATTTTTAGGATGAGTGGAAGACATCTTTTTGCTTACACATATCCTTTTGTATGTAATATATGTACTTTTATTCAGAAAAAATTTCTTTATCCTTGCGGCTTTCACACTTCTTTCCAGAACAACTTTCTCTTATGCCAGATATCTCTTTCCTGTTTGGGCTCATGATGGTGGTCCAGTTCAGGCTTCTCCTCGGCTTCCTGATGCCGATCGGATCTTGTTTCCCCTTCGGCTCCTTGGTGTCGGTTGGATTCCTGATCTCCCCGCACTGGTTCAAATGGATGCTGCTTTCTTCCATGTTCTTCTGCATTTCCCATGTACTTGAGTAACTTTCTCGCTGTTCCTAGCAAAACTGTTTTCTGTAGGACTTTTTAGATATTTTACTCCAAATGGTTCCTCAAATTCTCTGGTAGTTTCTTCGACATCAGGCCTGTAGATGGAACGACAAAGGGATTTTCTTTAATTCTTCGATTTCTGCACCTTCCTTGAGTTTGAATTCATCATCCTCATTCTGCTCATCCTTATATTGAGAAGACGACATTTTTCCAGACTAAACCTTATTTTGATATCTTCCGAGAATCCTTCTATACTTTTCAGCATTTGTTGCATTTGTTTTTTAGTAGATGTGAATAGTTTGAAATCGTCCATGTAAAGGAGATGATTCAGTTTCATCGTAGATCTACTGCCCCTCTTGATGGCAAATCCGTAGTCCGTAGAATTCAATCTCTGAGACAAGGGACATGCAGAAACATAGAGAGCTGAGTGAGTCTCCGCGTCTTATTGAAATTCATCCAGTTGTGATGGTTCCATCTTCTGCTTTTATTTGTAGACTGGTGTGTCACGTTGACATAGCGCTGTACCGTAACCAAAGGATATTGGGATCTTAACTGTAAATAATTACAAGAATCACCAAGAGCCATTCGTGGGGTATGAAATCGAATGACTCTTGTAGATTATGTGTGCAGCTTAAAGATTTCTTCGTTAAGATAATGCTTCAATACAGATAACTGAATAGATTATGAGTTGTTCTTTGCATCCTCGGCTATCTTTGATGATCCTTCCTGTTGATTCCTGATGATTCTTTCATCACTTCTGGAGTAGGAAGACAAACTAATTCCTGATAGATGCCACATAGAAGGCCGCCAGAGAACTACAGAATGTAAGGGAAGCCTCTTTCGAGATCTGACTCTAAAAGTCAGCATCACTTTCATAAGTGTGACTGCGAACCAAATTCCACTCTCTTCCTTCAAACCACACTTCTGAACAGATTCCTAGAGTGAATTTACTAACCTCCTCATATAGCTTTTTATGTCCCCAAACAGTTACCAGCACCTCAAACACATGCTACAGATAGCAAAGAATTTTTCCAATGAATTCATTATTTCAAGCAAAATGGCTTTCTCAATTGAGATGCTGCCGAATCTCGAACAAAATATTGTCAGGAGGAATGCAACAACTCACTCCTCTCTTTCTGTAATCTATCGAGGAAAGAAAAATTATGAGAAAGTATTCAGTGAATGAATCGAGAATAATCATCTCATCAGGTTGTCGTTGTGATACCCACCACTAAATTATGGGGCATCGATTTGGTAACCGGAGAAGGGCAACTTCTCACAGGCAATTATAGATGAATTTGTTAACAATATTACGCCGAGTGAGAACCGAAAGGGGCATTAATACATCATCAGCAATTTTACAATTACAAAGTTGCTTATCATGCGGTGATTTGTGAAAAAATGATACCCACCAATCCTGTTCACAAGCATTTCTCAGGTACACTAAGTGACATAAAAAATAATGTCCAGGAATGATAAATTGATTCGAGTAATTTTCAGTGAATGATGAGGAATAGAGTCATTCGGGGTAACTGAGCGCAGAGGGTAAGTGTGCGCAGTGCGTATATCTCGACTATGCAATGTATGAAAAAGGGGTTCATTTGGGCGAAGCAAGGGCGCAGAATCGCCAAATCAGTTTTTCATAGGAGTGCGCCGGGCGACGTTTCGTTAACTTTTTATTTGTAATCAATCAAATTCACTAGTTCTCTTGTTAACTTTTAGCATCTCTGCAAATTCTGGCAGGTCCAAGTTCCGAGTCCGACAGTGTTAAACAATATTTTATTCGATCATGCCCATATTAATCTAAATATATAATACAAAATTTCAGGTTCTCTTAGCTGCTCAACTTCGTCAAATCAAATTTTGGCTTACTGGGGAAAGTGTGCGCGGGTAAGTGTACGCATAGATTTATTATATGGGCATTAGTTCAGTGAGGAATAAATTATGACATTGTTTATTTTCTTGGTTGAGATTCGATCAATATTGTCCTATTTGTTCAGAAAAATATGAAGAGCCACCAACAGGGGAATGTATCAAGTGTTGTGTTCACCAGGAATGGTGGCACGAACAATAGTGCAGTGCTTGTAAAAAGACGCTTCTGTATTGACAATAAACAGCATTTCTCTACAATGTTGTAACATTTTGATGACATTATTTTGTTATTTGTTCTGATTGTGTGGTTCACTAAGCACTGCGTTCACTTACCCCGTCAGGGTGCGCCCACTTACCCGCAATACGGGACATGTGAACGCACTCCTGACTTTCACTTTTTTTGTTTGTTTGCTTTTTGATGTTTTTTATAGATTACAAAATTATCTATCTTATGAATATGACATTTGAAACAGGGTATGGCTTGAAAGTGCGCACAGTTGCCCCGAATGACTCTATAACCCCTTAATTGTGTTTGAGCTACCAAACACCAATGCTATTTGTCGATAAATAAACAATATCTTATAATTTATTGAACATTTCAAGAAATAGATCTACCAAGTATGAGCGATGTATCTATGTCACAAGCTATACAATTTTGTATCGATGAATAAAGTGATCATAATCTATGCACTTCTTTGCGCATTATGATATTCATAAATATCTTGTGATTAAATAACCATTATTCATTGATTGTCTGAAAAACATTCATTAATCACTAGTCTAGATTTCTGACTTCATGAGCCATTATTCAGTGGTCTATCCAACTTCACGGTCAGAATCATAGACAGGATAGCAATATTGAAATGTCAGAAAGTACCGGAGAACCAGAGCCTCTGAAGAAAGAGATATTAACTAAGAAATATTAAAATATTCCCAGGTTTCATATTTCCGTATATCGATCAGCCATAACGATAGCCAGCGTCCGCTACTTCCGCATCTCTGGGACATAGTTTCAGGATGAACCTCTCCCTTCCGGAAAACAATTTTCCACGCAGATGTGGTCCAAGATCTAGATCCAGTATTTTTTTGCAGGTCTGATATAATACTGGTTGACTTCATTCTGATCTGCTATGTACTCCAAGCAGAGCTTCAACAACCTATGTTTGCATTTTGCTATCTGAAATATGTTTTTCTAGTTCTTGTTCTTGTAGCTAAGGAGTACCAGTAATTTCGGTTTCACAAACTGCTGCAAGGAGTTCTCAGTTCAGACGGAGTAATCTTATGAAAAAAATATTCGAGGTTACTTCAATTCCTTTGGCATCGGTAGGATATTATCCTACCTACTTATTAAGTCAACAGTACAATACAAGATGTGACTGTTAGATTTCTGTGTGTGTAACATTATCCTTTTTTATCTATTTACCATCTATATAAATCCTAGTCCATAATCTGATTTTTAGCTTGATAAAGTCTACCTATTATCCCTCACTTTGCTGGAAGAATAATGAATATAATAAATAAAAAATAAATATACAGGGTCTCCCAAAACTAGTGAATCAAACGTCGAATTATGGAACACTAATTCTAGGACGCTTTTAAATAACATGTCAAACAATTCCCTGCCCATTCACAGTTTTGGAATAATGATAAAATGTTGAATATTTTCAACATTGGCAAATTATAATTGGAACCCTGCAAAAAAATCTTCATAATATAATTCATTAACGTAATATAGATACCCTGGGAATTCACAAGTGAGACTATTGAAAAGGTTCTCCAAAATCGATTCTTCTATAATGTTTTGAAAATTTGTATCTATAAATAATCCAGAAATCCAACATCATTTGCAGTCAGTGGTTCGCTTCTCACTTCATTGACACAAAAAATCTTTCCTTCAGGTAGTAAATATTAGAAAACATCTGAACAACCCATTCATAAATTTCGGTTGATTTACTGTCAAACATTATTGCCGAATTTGCACCATAAAATGCAAATATCAATATTTGGGAATTATGGTTCCTGGAATAGGGTATGGATGTTGGTTCGGTGGATAGCTCTGATTTGACCAGTGATAAGTTATCTTTATTGTGCTGCTTGTTACCACATTACCACCCTAGCATTTACTGGAGGTGCATTCGGTTTTATTTGGGACAGAGACGTACTGCGAAAGATTAGACGGTTTTCAGAATTTATGAGTATGAGAATGCAATACATATAAAAACTAGGTTCTAGCCTGAATTGTGATTTTCAATGAATTTATTAAAAATTTGTTCATTTCGCAAGGCAGGAAAGTTTATTACAATTCATTATATAAGAGTACATAAGAGTGTTCAAAAGCTAGGAAGTCTGTTTCCATAAAGAGTAACACTCAGATAAGTCCCATCGATTGACTTAAATCTGAGAATCTACTGATATAAGTTCAATAAGTTCAATAAGTTCAATTTTACTCTCAAATTACTTACAACTTCTCATGTATAATTGAGGAGTTTGTCATGCACAAGGTATTTTTGTGGCAGAAATGTATACCTTTACCTTTTTTTGATGAAGATGATTTCGTCATTGAGGGTTTTTCTATAAAATTCTTTTCATAATATATAGGGTTGAAACTTATTGAATTCGATTTTCTACTTTTTTTATGTATGTACCATCAAGCAATTCAGAAGTGATCAATGTTTTTGAATTGTTGTTTGAAATAATCAGCGTTTTTCGTAGGTTATTTGATGATTAATTGGAAGAATGTAGCAAATACATGTTCATTTATACTTGTGGGTAATTGTGATATTTTTTTCAGATAATTCATCAATTACTGCCCTAAAAAGAAAATGTTTCCGATCAAACATTGACCTCAAAATATATAATAAATATAAAGAAGGAAAAAGGTTTGATTACGAAACCCCATCAAATAGACTCTGCAAAAAATGATCTTTCAATTTCTGGCACAGAAAGTAAGGGTTTCCATTTGAAAAAAACTCAATTACCTAATATCGAACAACCCTCGTAGACAGTGCATGACAAACTCAATTATACATGCAGGGTTTCGTAATTCAAAATGAAACTTGACCTCTTCGAGCAGTTTCCTACAATATCGTAAATAGGTATGAATTTTCTGCGTTATTCTTTACCATTCGGTTTACACATTCCATCATCGAAAATAAAAGCTAGTTGATTGATAAAATTATGCAAAATGAAAAAATTCAGTTCAAGTATAATATTGTCTCCTAATCTCCTTCTTTGATGAAGATGTGTGGACAATTTTGACGAATAGTTTAAATCTTTTGTCCATACATATTTATCAGTTCAAGTAATTCACTGATGTATCTACGGAAATATGAAAAGTTTTGGATCCACAATTTCGAGAGAACTCGTCATGCTGATGCAAATTGGTCAAACCCTTACACTTCGAAAAGACAGTTATGGGAACATTCAACCTATAAAAATAGTTTGGCCTAGTAGCATTAAACCTTCAAAATAAAGCCGGCCCTGCACGCCCTCACACCTAAAAAGTGGAAGCACCAGGGCCGAGATAGTGCGAATCATCGGTACCTTCAAAGTTACCCGAAAGGTATAATATCCGAGTCGGCGCCGACCAAAAAGGGGCCTGCGGTCCTTCAAGGTGTCTTCGGGCTTCATGGGTGGCGCTAGCCCGTGTCCAATGCCGCATTCTTGGTTTCAATGAGACCTAAAGGTGCCTGATGTTGTGTTAATGTTTCCCACTACTATTTCCCATTGCCATGCTACTAACTCTTTTGTGATGCAGCAAATATTTTTCGGAAGGGTAATTAATCAAGATGTTAAGATGAATGAAACAACGCTGTAATAATTCACTCAGCCTTCGTCATGAACGGTCCTGAAAACTTTCAGTTTCACCGAGATTCTGACGAATTAGGATAGAAGATTGAAAGAAGTACCTAGGAATTTTAGTTTTCTGAGTTTCTAATAACAGTAACTTGTCTCGATTAACACTTTCAAATATTTCATCGAATTGTAGACTGAATTATAGAAAAATATTATAACCAACATAAGTGTGAGAAATCATATAGGATATTCTGACTTACGGTAGAAGAAACTTAGAGGCCCGATTTTTTGGTGAGAACACGAACAAAATTCATGATAATATTGTCTGGAAGTGATGTGTTTTTTGGACACAGTATTGAATTTTCTTAGAAGAGTACATTTAATTGATAATTTTTAAAGGTATCATTGACTGATTTCTATAAAATTCACAACTTCATCGGGTAGTTTTCTAACTTCTTTTAATTAATACATAAGGTACGTATAGACATTCATTGACTTAATTTTGTTTCTTCAAAGAAAGTTGGTTACGAAAAAGATTCAATAGAAAAAAGTTGTAAAGGGTCGGCAGAGTCGTACAGAGCTGTGGCAGCTCTGTAACCTAAAGAGCTAGGGGGAAATGGATGGCACCTTTCTGAACTCGATTTTTAAAACATGTTTAATCGCCAAAACCGCAGGCCTCTATTTTCTTTTGTTTTCAAGTTATAAGTGAAAACTCATTTTTCGGCTCTTTGAATAGGTGCTTCTATTTCGTCAAGTTTCAGTGATATCGAAAAATAAATGTTACATTCTAGGCTAGGAGCACTTTTTCATGTAAAATGCAGTGGCGTGCTCAAAGATTACTTTCAGTCCGCCACTCCAGTAATAATAGTGGTACCTAACTTTCATTTCTTCTAAATATAAACCCTATATTATTTTTACATATTCCTGACTCATTTTTTTCCAATTGGGAATATATGAAATGTCTCTAATTGTTTTACCAATAAAATAAAACTCAAAAACTAATAGTTCGGTTAAGTTGGCAGGTCATTTTCATTGATAATGTGTTAATGAACTGTATACTTCTAAGTTGTGTCAGGTTATGAGAGACTTTGGAGATCACTTTCATTCCGGATATTCGAGAAGATTCGAGAAAACTAGGATATTACTAGAATTTCCATGACTACGTCATATTTACCCATACTATTACTAGCACAGCCTTCTTTATTTGTGAAGGTGGTTTTTTTTCATCTGCTACTACTACTTAGGAACATATTCATTTGAATTCAGGTTGACAAAATTTACTGAAAGTACCTAATGCATTCCATATTGAAAAATTCTTCATCCTTTTAAATATTCGGAATGAAAGTCTCTCATATTAGTAATAATAATGAGGTGTATTCTTTTTTCTTTTTTCTTCAAGGTTGTAACAATATTAATATCTGAATAATAAACCACTAAAGGCAAATACTGTGTGTGGAGACATTTAATAACTTGACACAATATAGAAGTATAAAGTTTATCATTATATTATCATCAAAAATTACAAATAACCTGCGAAAATGAGGTATTATTTTAATTTATTTTTCCCAGACTCGAAACATGAAATATGTAGTTTCTAGTATCAGCTATTATTTCTGCAGACTCTATTGCAAAATAATATTATTCTTAATATCAACTAAAGCTGTTGGGCACAAAAAAAACTCACATGATTTTGGCGGTTGCTTCATCAAAATTTGGTGAGTACTGGTGCTAGCTTTCGTATGAATTTCAAGGAATTGGGTAAAACATAATTGATATAACCTTATAATATGGTAATATGATAATTTCGAAATGGTTTTGCCAGAACTTGGATGTATACGGAGGTTGTTTTTTGCTTACCGGAAACCGTTTTTATAACGAGAAAGTGAAATTTTACAACCCCTTACGAGTTCATTAGATGGGTATTTTATTGTAGAAACGTTTTTACGGCTCCAAACTCGACAGAGTACAATTAAAATAATATTTCAGTTGAACTCTGTCAAGGGTACTCCCACTACTTTGTAGTGATCTATGTTATCAAGCAAAATACACAAAAAATATTAAATGTGCATGACCAAAAGAGTTGGAGAGAGTGGATAGAGTTCGATGTATTAGTAAAATATTGCTATCAAAATAAAAATACTCGGAGAATTGCCTTTTCAACTATAGTATCGATTCTGAAAAACAAATCCGCCTTCGACATGTTTTAGATGAAGAAACTGGCATTATATGTGAAGAAGAACATGCACTCCAATAGAACCAAATGAAAAGCTTCTAGGTTTGTGGTGAGAATAAAACAAATCCAGAGAACACAAGCTGGAACGTTCCAATTGTAGTGAACCGAACCACTTCCCAATTTTTCGATCTGAGAATTCTGAATAACATAAAATCTCATTGGGACAATAATAAATTAATGATGAATCTTCGAACGATATTGTCAAAGAATATGTATGTAAAATACAGGAATTACCTACCTAGATAAGAATAAATAGTACACTAAGGTACTGCCCCATATAACCCCCATCAGAATGGTCCAATTAAAAAAAGAGAAATGAGAACTTGATAGATGAGACTTGCCTGGGTCGTGCGCAACCTTCTTGGAAAAATCAGACAATGTGTTACGACTAAATGATTTTTTGGACTTCGATTGATCTCTTTTCGAGTTTTTTATGTATGTCGGTTCGAAGAAAGGGAAAGCCATGTCACCAAGTTGGTACCCTGAACTCTCA
Organism: Coccinella septempunctata; assembly: GCF_907165205.1. NCBI lineage: Eukaryota > Metazoa > Arthropoda > Insecta > Coleoptera > Coccinellidae > Coccinella > Coccinella septempunctata. The sequence goes on from NC_058192.1 coordinate 25,184,434, forward strand.
CAGACTTAGAAAAACTATAAGGATATAAATTAACATAGAATGTCCTCATGTCTGGGAAATCCATAATAGGAGGAGGAGGTGACTATACCAGACATAAAATCTTCAAAATGATTTTATGAGATCTACATATTTCGAGCTGCTGAAAAAACAAGTCAATTTCAGCACAGAGCACCTCAAGTGGAGGTTCATAAAATAAAAACTAATAAATAATTGAATTAAATTACAATGACAAAAATTAATAAATAATTAAAAATAACATAATGATAGATTTTAGGGAGTAAGAAGGCAGAAAGACTTGTGACTTATCAGAGTCAATTCAAAATACTCACATGAAAATCTTAAATACACTAAAAAAATTTTTGGACCAATAATATGATTTCTGTAATATTTCATTTTATGAATTCATATTTAAGATTTTCATGTGTGTATTTTGAATTGACTCTGAAAGGTCACATGTCTTTCTGCATTCTACCTCCCCAAAATATTTCTTTTGTTATTGTTATTTTTAATTGTTTATTAATTTTTGTCATTGTATGCTAATTCAATTGTTTATTAGTTTTATATTATAAACCTCTACTTGAGACGCTTTGCGCTGAGTATGACTTGTTTTTTCGGCTTAATTTCATTGATTTTTGCTCCTGAGGATAAGCTCATTGCAGCTCGAAACATGTAGAGCTCATTGAATCATTTTGCATATTTTATGTCTGATATAGTCACCTCTCCTCCTATAATAAGAAGATAGACCATATTAGCCATGATCGAAATATTTGGATATGTCCAGAGCAACTGACCTCGATTCTCTAAATAGTCTTTCTTCTTACATAAGCCACAAAGCTGAGAAAAGAGATCAAAATCACACTCTGTAACTGCCGTTTCTATCTAAGGACCTCCAAAACTTTCATTCAAGAAAAGTTGACTACGTTGAAATTCATTATCACCCCTTTACGCTACCTCAGGAACAAGCACTCGATCAACTTATTTTATCAAAACTAACTTTACGTTCAAAGGTTCCTTTGAAATTCTCGATTTCATTAGATTTTTCAATATTCTATTCTAAACACATGAATATGTAGTCCTCAGACATTGAAAGGAACTATAAATTTCCACTGAGTAAATCATTAGCAAATTTGAGAGTAATTTATAACAGAATCGTTACCGTTTACATAATATCAGGTAGTTAGTTCTCTTGAGACTTTCATTATATCCTCTAGTTATGTAGCATGAAATCACAAATCCGCTCTCTCCTGTTGGTAAACGACAGTAATGATTGCATTCCTTCTTAGTACCGCCTGAAAACGGTAACATTTTCATGTTTTTATGAAGATGAATTTGATTATGTTGATGATGTGTTCGCCCTCCCCAAACAACTCAATTTAAAAATGTAATAAGTGACCAGTTTTTTGACGATTCGGAGATAAATCACCTGAAGCAATATATATACATAATTCGTTCACTGCTGCTCTCTAATTAAATGAACCAGTCCCAGAATTTTTTCCTGACTTTCAAGAATTCCTCTTTGCTCTTATTCGTTATTTCGCATTAGTGATGCTCGTGAAGTGGACAGACATTTAGGAAGTTTTGTTGTTTCCAATTGTTATGTTATTAATTAGGAGAATTATCCTGTGAATGATAACAAAAAGATAATCTGAGAAAAGAATTATTGAAATCAGACAAAAGAGGACAAAAAAAAGGACTGCTGTGAAGCGAAATGAGTTTAAGTGTATCGTGTATTCGTTGTATTAATAAAAACTACATCATTGTAGCCAAGTACCTCGAGAATTAAGAATTGATTTATCGAAAATACGCACATAAATGAATGGAAGCGTCTGAGTACTATATTAGATCACTCCTTTCAATGATCTGGACACTGATTGGACTGGATTTGTGGATTTATTAAAATTTTTCCAGTTTCCTGACTTGAATCAGTTACCAGTAAGTGAATGAGCCCAAGCAGATGCGAAATAAATAGTGGTTGTTTCTTCCCCTAATCTGAAGAAAAGAACAACTGCATTATTTCTACAATTCTACATGAATAAAAATAAAATTAACTCATGATTATGATCAAAAGAAGAACATTTCACAATATCATCCAACTTAAGCAATTACCATAGACAGTAAGTATACTCCATTCACTTTTATTTTAGCACTCGGTTGGCCATTTAAATTTGACATATTCCACGCTGTATAGTAAGAAAATTTGAGGTTATGACGCTTGTCAAAACATTTTTTTGTTTTAAATCAGCGCTATGTTGTCCATTCTACGTGAAAGTTTTAGTAATTACCTATTTTATCACAATGTCGAATCAGATCGGAAAATATGAAGTCGAAAATATGTGACGAACATGATTGACGTTTATACAAACTGATTGAAGGTATACCAAATCTAGTTATTTGCATGGAAAATACAAGAGATTAGTTTTCAAATATATTAATTTTTGCTATGGAAGAAAATTGAATTATTGACACATAATATGCAGTAGCTTGAGGAGAATTTATGTTGGTTATATTCTTTGGCTAAAAGTTGAAGACGTTATATCCGTTGTAGAATTTGAAAAAATCAGCTGCATCTGATAGAGTGGTAGGGCATGGGTATCTCTCGAAGGAATTACTGGATAATTACAAGAATGTTAAATTCTTCAGCAAAAATCATCTTACATCAATGAAAGTCAAAATAATTAAAGGAAGTTTCAAGGCAAGAAGAACACAGGACAACTGGCTCGTATTTAAGGCTGTTTATTTTTTAAACTTTGATATAATAGTAATAATCATATATTTATTGATCCCGTAAGACATTTACAATGTATAGCACAAGTCAAATGAAATATAGATAAATTAATTTCCTGAAATTGACATTAACCGAAAATCCTGTAGTAACTTTTCGCATTCGTTCACCTTAAAATAAAATTCTCAAATGCCAGCACTTTTTTGGGTCTCATAATAGAATGAAATTTTATTGTTTTTGAAACAATAACAACTCCTTGAAACATCGTTTTTTTTTATTTGAAATAATCTATCGTTAAGTTGAGCGTTACTCTTTGAAAGAAGCTACAAATGAAATGAGTTCCATTCATAACATTTTCTCTTAATTTATATAAGATTTCACCTGACAGTATCTGGCAGACGTTCCTTTAGGAAAAAATCCACCTGGATGTCTGGGGATCTAGGAGAAATTAACTACGATTAAACGATTTTGCTTTTGACTGATACTTGTTACAGCTGTAGTATATTTAAAAATATTCTGAGTTATGTACGAAGATGTATTGATATCTAGTTAGCCTAGACCAGTTCCATGCAAAAAAAAATATTGCGTTACCATAGCAACGAACAACTCATTAGTGTCAGTGTGAAGTTTGAGGTAAAAAAGTTAACCAGAGTTACGCAATAAATTAAGAGAAAGGAGATGCCCACCGAAATTATGAAAATCGAAAAATTGGAGTATCGAGCCATCATCAAGTACCTTTATTTAAAAGGGTTAAGAGGTAAGCAGATTTAGGAAGATATGCTTAATACCCTTGGTGATCAATGTCCTTCGTATGCGACCGTGAAAAGTTGGACTGCAAGTTACAAAAGAGGTAAATTTTCCATTGAATATGATGACCGATGGAATGCCAGTTTCTGTGTCAGTCCCCGAAAATATCGATGCAGTTCATGACATGATTTTATCAGACCGTCGAATTGGGCTAAAACGGATATCTGAAGCACTGAATATTTCATACGAACGCGTTCATCATATAGTTCACGTCAATTTGGACATGAGAAAATTGCTGCAAAATGGATCCCCAAATGTTTGAATGTTGACCAAAACCGTGCAAAGGTGCATTGTGTTCGATCTTTGCTCGATTTGAAAACGATGTAGAATTCTTAAACCGAATTGTTACTATGGATGAGACTATGGATAAATTTCTACGATCCAGAAACAAAGCAACAATCGATGGAAATGCGACACTCTGGTTCTCCAAGACCAAAGAAGTTTCGTGTCAAAAAATCTGCTGGAAAAGTTCTTGCTTCAGTTTTTTTTGGATTGCCATGGAGTAATCATGATTGATTTTTTGGCAAAGGGTAGAACAATAACCGGACATTACTATTCGACATTACTGACCACTCTACGGGAAAAAATTAAAGGGAAAAGAAGCGTAATGCTATCCAAAGATGTTGTTTTTGCAGGACAACGCCCTTGCACACAAATCTCATGTTGCCATGCAAAAAATTCGTAATTTAAGGTATGAATTACTATTACTAGAACACCCCCCTTATTTTACCAGATTTGGCTCCATCCGACGATAATCTCTTTCCTCAACTGAAAAAAAGTTTAAAAGGTCGTAAATTTTTCTTCCAACGAGGAGATAATAAAAGCTGTGTAGGTCTGGTTTGCAGATCAAGAAGAAACATTTTTTTTTTGAAAGGTCTAGAGACGTTGCAGGTTCGCTGTGATATGTAAATGTATTCAATTAAGAGGAGAATATGTTGAGTAATAAAATATTTTGACATTGAAATTTTGTTTGGTTCTATAGTAGGCTAAGAATTTTTCAATATATCCTCGTATACCTGACCTATTCAGTGAAGGGCCAATTTTTGACAAGAACCAGAAGTTCCCTTTTCCTTGCTAAATCCATTCATAAAAGGTCTACTACTCCGAAATACTACTACTTCAGATCAATCAAAGTTAACACGAAACACAACAAACATTTACGGAGCCCATCTGTGCCCCTCTAACCGCAATGAGCACCTCAACATGGGTAGTTTGGCATTTGTTAATGACATATGAATAGCTGAACAAGCTAACAACCGGATTTCGGAAGGTGACATGTCGTGAAAAGATAGCTGTGATCCATCATACTCTCTTCCACACGTGACCTATCCAAAACGAGTAATCCGTCATGAAATTATCGAATCGATATTGTCGTCGTTTTATCTCTATTTGTCAAACTTTTGAATCGGTTAAAATTGATTGAGGATCGCAGCCTGTGCGGTTGACAAAACTTATCACTTAAGAGCTTTATCCAATAAAAATTACACTTTGTAGTTATATTTCAATTGCTTTATGTCTCTGCGCAATATTGAATATACTGACAGAATACGTTTCTATTGAAAGTAGGTTAAGGTTATCAGACCATGGAACCATTTTGCCGAATTACCTTTATTTGTAGTTTAAGATGAATTATATCCATAAGAAAATTTGGAAAGCACCGCCTGGATTCTGGAGTTTGTGCTTGCTTATTAAAATTCATGACCAGTAAGGTCACACATCTAGGTACTAAAGTCTGCTGAAGCTGCTGGGGGCATTCCGAAAAAACGTTCATTTCCCAGTATTTTTAAAAATACAAAACACATCTGACAATATTGATTAGCTCTGAAATAACGTTCTGAAGGTTCATGCAAAATTTTAGTGCCATCTAAGGAGTAGGTAATTTCTGATGTGCAAATTTGTTGTATTTTATACCTACTAATACGCTTTACTTTGAAGGAAATTACTAGTCTTCACAGTTAGCGGGATGAAAGACTACTGTTTTTCATCCCGCCAACCAAGAATTTTTCATTAATGGGTCACCCATACCTAATATTATCATCCAAACATACATATTGTGAAAATTTTCTCAAGAAATAAATATTGCAATGATATTTTCTTGTTCACATAAAATTTTATATTCATTCGTCCTTTTCCATCGATTTAAAAATTTTGAAGAGTTTCTATTACATTCCAAATCATCCTTTCCTAATGAAGAAGTGTGTCAACATTGAAGAGTTCAAATTTCAAACCACAATCTCCAAAAATGGAGAGCCGCCTTTGTATATTAATACAAATATAAAAATATGAACTGAAAATCCACTTGACTTATTACAATGTTTTTTTGATTTCCTACCATTCATTCTGTATTCACACTATAAAAACCATTTTTGTGGGTTTCACTATAATTAGTAGATGTCATTCTACTTCCTGTCAGATGACTACATACTTCCTTTTTCCATCATATTTAATTATCCACTTTCATTTTCCTTGAAGATATACTTTTGTGCATATCACTAATTATTATTTGAATGGAACCTCACTGAATTGTTTTAACGAATGATATTTCCCTCCCAATATTTTTTTTGTCGAACTACGGAAATACTCCGAAATCGTCAAATGTTTGTTGGGAACGCATCCCATCGTTTATAATGCACTTAAATCTCAAGAGCGTCAATTGGTACGACACGTATCTTTACTTAGGACATTAATGTAGTTCCACTTCGTTAGTTTGAATATGCCATCTGCAGGTCCCAAGAAATCTCATTCAACCATTTGTTTTGGACGTATATTTGTTGAATGATGGTTTTTGTCAACATAGTTGTGGAAACGAAGGAACACAAGGACAAGACTTGCTCGTAGTCGTTTTACTTGACAGAAATTGTTTCGAGAACCAACATAGGTACCTACCTACACGTAGGAAGGTGAAAATATTTACTTTTTCAAACAATCTATACCTTCTGATTCAATATTTTTATTATTCGATCTATAGAAACAATGTTTATTCTCGATTCAATGAAATAAACTAAAGCAGCAAATGAAGTGGGACAGCAGAAAAATTGAAACAAGCTACAAACGAAATGAGTTCCATTCAAAGGAGCTCAAATTGGATCGAAAATAAAATTTTCTCTTCATTTCTATAAGGTTTCACCTGAGAGTTTCTGGCTGACATTCCTTTAGATAAGACTCCAATTTCATCCAATTACGTTGATTTCACTGCGAATAAAGGATTTTTCGAAGATTCTTATGCACTTATTATGCTAGATGTGGCAAAGCATTATCGCCAACAAAATCCGCATTCCATATATGTTACCTGTAGTTCTGAAAAATTGTAGAAATTGTAACTTAAATTGAAGTTTAATTCTTTTTCAATCATAATTTTCTTTATCGACGTCAAAGTAGTTGTTCATTTTAATTGTAAGATATTTTTGATGACATTCAAACGATATAGCTGCTATTGCAGTATGAAAAAAGGCGAATTTCTCGAGAAAAACAGAATTTCATATCGATATTTCTATAGCAACACAATGTATTAATAAAATAACATAAATGTAACGACAAAATGACCTAACAATCCACCCAACATAAAGAAAAACTGAAATTTTTCGCTCCTATAAGTTCACACAGTACAAAGTACAAAGTACAACAACAGGAGATTGAAAAATTAATACCGAGCGCCAGCTAACTAAAGATTAAAGATGGTGCTCCTCACTACTCGCGAAAAATCCAACGTCGGTGAAGGAGTGTTGAAGTTATAGCTACAATTAAAAGAAAAAGAGGTAATTTCATAAAATGGTGATATTTCCAAAGCAACGCATCCGGAAAGTGGCATAAAAAAACCTTTTAAGCCCTCTACTATTCCCTAATTCTTCGCCAAAAAACGAGAACATTTGGCTGCCTTACATTTTCACACCCTGTACTACAAGAAGAGAATGAAAAAAAAAATACGCTGTGTCAGTGGCACATGAGCGAAGGATAAGCCTTTGCATCTCGAGGTTTAACCAACATCATCGAAGTAATGTCGAAGTTATAGCTTGTCACTTGTCACACTCATCTGCAGAAAGGCATCACTCCATAAAATCGAACTTGTCGACTCGTTGTGGTGTTGAGAGAACAAAGAAAGTGATTTTTTTTGCACTGGAATCAAACTATAATATCCTCACTAACGGTTAAATTGCTAAAAAATAAATATCGAATACGAAGATTACAACTTTCCTTTACGTTTTCAAGGACATACAGGGTGTCACATAATGAATGGATACGAATAAAGCATTGTGCCGCTCAGAATAATATTCAAAGGAAAATGTTCCTCGTGAAAACGTTTTTTTTTAAATAACGATGAGCTGAGTGCCGTTTTTGTATATCAAGGTTACATATGAACTTCATCCATTTTCCGGACATAATATTCTACGTCTACGACATTTTTAGCATCTGGTATCGCACAAAAAAAGAACTTGAAGAATTCTTCACAGCAATGAACACTACATTTAAAATAAAGTTCATATTAAAACAGGCAATATCCAATACCATTAATTTTCTTGATCTGACAATCTCTCTCAATGAAAACAATAACTTCTTTTTTGAAATTTATAGAAAACCCACGCAAACTGATAGTATTATACCTTACCATTCCTACCATTCACCATCAATGAAGGGAGCTTCTTTTAATTTTTTATTCAAGAGAATTCTTAATGTCCCCTCATTCCCTGAAAACTATAAAAAAGAAATAGAGATCATACCAACTAGGTAAAAATAACCAGTATACAAAGGAATACATTGACCAAATATACATTTCAATAAAATTGAAAGATGATAATGAAGAAAATATTCAAACAAAAAACCTTTCCTAACTATACTATACCTACTATAAAGGCTTACACGAAAGTATACAAAAAACTGTTAACAAACATGACTACACCCTGATAAACAAACGACAAAACTATTGAAAACTTTCCAGTCAACAGCAAAACAAAAACTATAAAAGAAGAAGACAGTAGAGTATATCAAATAAATTTTAATTTTGCTAATTGTCCTTCCTTTTACATTGGCATGACCACCCGCAATATGAAAAAACGTTTTAACGAACACCGTAGAAACAACCCAAAATCAGCATTGGGTTGCCATATAGACGAATATAAACACAACATAGAATTTGATAACTTAAGAATATTACATAAAGGATATAATTTTTACAAACTGACATTACTAGAACAATTGGAAATCCTAAGAAACAAAGATAATCGACATTTTCTGAATGAACTTTCAGATTTTAACCTTAGAGAAAACAACCTCATTAAAATGATTAATTTCCCTAACATATACCCCCTGACATTGAAATCTGACTTTCATTTATGTTCGAAACTACGTCTTATAATAGAAAAAATTTTGAATTTTGGAGAAGAAATAACGATTTAATTATAAGTGCCTTTGGATTTTGTAGTTCTGATAATTGAAGGAATACCTCTTTGTACGGTGAGTTGATTGCGCGTTCTCACCTGTATTTATATAATTATAATTGTAGGTACCTTTCAGCTGTCCTGATGATGGTTTGAAAAACAACCGAAATCGATTGCCAAAGAATAAATTTTTTCAAGAAGTGTGTTTTTCTTGCTTATAACTACTAATATTCTCGTGAAATATACCAATAGGCATGCAACAAATCGTAGGATGTCCATTGTCCTTTAACTCCTTTTTTGCGAAAAAAATCTCAATATAAATTTGTGGCGAATATTTCATATTTTTTAAAGTATAAGATCGATAAAAAATTACGAAATTTTATGAGAGATTCTCTCTCAAATGTTTAGTTCATTTACTCCGTTTTCTGTTTTTTTGCTTCTCTTCTTTTTTTGTATTTATGTATTCAGTACCATTTGTGTGGTTGCAATTTTCTATTGAAATTTGTTACATATAATTGATTCATTCTTGTTTTGAGTGTGTAATCTCAAGAAATAACAACCAAGAGATTATCCATTCATTCTGAGACACATTCAACAATTTAGATTCCTAGAAAAATTGAACATTAACAATGAATTGATTTTTTGATTAGTTATTAGTATGTCCTCTGGTTTAGTAGGTTGAATATCAGCATCATATCACAGCCGTGCTGACCGAAATATTTGATTTACCTATTCATTTTGTATGAAACTGATCTGTTCTGGTCTGTACCAGTTGCAGGAAAGTCCATTAAAATTTAATGCTTCGTTGTAGTTTCAATATATCAATATTTCCTTCAAAAATTACTGTTTTGAATTTCAATAGGCCTTCATTTTACAAAATAATTTAGTGTTCATTAGTTTGATGACAGTATTTGATCAAGTATCGACAATAATATTTATTATCCAGAGCTTCTCTATAAAACTGATGCATTTTTTTTATCGTGGTGCAGAGCGACATTGCATCGCAAAATATACCTAATACTCTCTTTAAAATGAAAGAATCGATAAAACCAATTCTCATCCATCATCTCATTAACACATCAACTTATATGGATCCCCTTCATCTTAACTATTTGGTTTTGACAAGCGTGGGATAACCATCTTCACAAATTTCAAATCAACAATTATTTTGCTTTCATCCAACCAATCATCCATCCCCTTTAATCTTCTCGTCAATGTACGTTGTCTCGATGCCCTTCCTTCAGTTTCCTCAGCAGTTTCAGTTGCTTATGATGGTCAGTTACAATGGAATATCGTCGACTAATTGACTTGTATAGCAAGTCATGTTAGAAGTGTCAAGATAAGATCTTGCTGGGGTAATTTGTAATAACAGGGTTTTTATGGCGAAGTTGATTGTGTGAAAATTTTTGGTTGCCCGAAGCGGACTTTGTTCTTTGGCGTTCTTCGTCGAATTGTAATTGATTTCTTCGGAAGATAATTGCCTGGATATGTTGACGAATTCTAGAATGAGCTGCACTTACAGAGTAGTTCAGACCCGAAAATAGGGTATAGATAAGTTCGCTGTTTGCATATTTCATATTCGAATATATCTTATATCCTTATAAAACATCGAACCGCGAAGACTGAAAACTATATTGAAATTATTAAAGTCGAAAATTGATTGAACTGAATGGTTTATCTTTCAGATTTCTGTCAGAGAAAATGAAGAATAGGTAAAATGATATGTGGAATGTTAGGAATGCAAGGCAGCCAAAAATTTTCGTTCTTTACAAGAAGATCTTGGAAAAAAATCCAGGGTCAGTTGCTTGAAAACTAAGAATTATGCTTTGAATCACTGGTGAAAAATCCATTATTGGCGAAAAAATGTCGAAATTATAGGTAGCATTTCTAGAAAAAGAGGTTATTTCATGAAATGGCGATATACCCATAGCGATGCATAGTATCCGAAAACTGGCAAAGAGTTTTTGTGGTATTGACCCAACAATCTACCCAGCATAAAAAAAAACTTTGTAACCTATACTATTCCCAAATTCTTCAACAAAAAACGAAAATTTTTGTCTTATATTCTCACCCTGTACGACAAGAAGAGATTGAAAAAAAAAATTACCCTGCGCCTTTGGCATATAGAATAGAATAGAATAGAATAGAATAGAAAAATGTTTAGGCAAAGGATAAGGCTTTGCACCTCTGGGTGAATATCCAACAACATCAAAGTAATGTCTAAGTTATAACTTAATAAATTTTTCAGCTATCCCACTTTATTTCAATTGTTTAGGTAGAATACCATTAATTTATTTCAACCTAACTAGAGAAAACCCTGTTCTATGTTCTCATGAAATAGTGTAAAGCTTACCGTTACAAAAAGGTGAATGCGCCCTGAACTTAGTAAAAAGAAGTACGTGCGATCTTCTCCGATATAGTAAGTTACTGATAGGATGGAAAAAATAATTTCAAAATTCTTTTACCTGTGACATAAATAGTTTTCTGGAATTGATATACATGAAAAATTCTGGTTATAAGTTCACACTACCAGGTTGAAGCTTTCAAATTTAATTATGTCTTAATTTAAAATCTACGCATTTTCTTCCAGAAAACGATAAATATGCCTCAGCTCAGCATGCTCGAAACTTCTTGTAAAGACAATAGTCCCTGAGTTTCGATCTGTAGACTCTATTGAAATCCGAATATATCAGTTCATGGAAGATTCGTTCACAACAGGCATACATACAGCATACAATATTTAATTCAGTTTATTCAGTCAAGACGACATTCAGTAATACCATGTTATATGTGAAGGACATAATAAAGCAGTAAATTTTGAAACTATACTGAGAAAGGATTTCGGCTCATTTGTAGATTTATTTATTATAGCTACATTATATTCATCTAGTTCTTATGTCTCAGGTCTCCCCTGATGCATTGCATTGATGAAAATCGCTGTATTGTCTCCAGAATCATGTGATTATTTTTGATCTTAACCTAATAATATGCTTGAAGTTAAAACATAGAGAGTGAGTAAGAAGTAGCGCAAAAATTCCATCAATCAGTATTCACTATTTTGTATATAGAAGCATGTCCATCGATGAAGAGCGCATGGATACTGACGATGGTTTCGATTTTATTCGATCACATCATAACAAAAAAACAAAACTACTGTCTGAGGAGGTCAAATAATACCGAAACCGTGGTTACCATCTAATCTTCTTCGAAATGATGGTCTTTCCGTTGGAATCTTGAATTATTATCATTTCGATTCAGATCGTAAAAAATACCCATTAAAGTTTCATTCATTAAATGCATTTTAATGACCCAAAACACCGGCGTGATCAGGGTAAACACACATTTGAATAAAAATAATTTTTGTCAACTAAGAATACCTCAAAAAATAATAGTTTAATTCCTATAAAGAAAGAGTATGATAGCTAAAAAGTATTGGAAAATGAAAAATTAAAAAAAATTATAAAGTTTGTGTTCTGCCATTGAGATAGAATTTGGGAATTATCAACTAATCACTATAGCTCTAGTACAGGGGTGCTCATACTTTAATCGCCTGCGATCTACTTCAATGTCATCAGACTCCGATCGATCGACTTTGAGAAACTGCAAGTACATGTAATATTTATAGTGCAAGTTATTTATACAGACTGAGTCTTTGACTCGTACAAATATTTTAACAGTAGATTCTTGAGGCCCAAAAAAACACTTTTTTCCCATACCATTTTTTCCGATTTATCTATGATAAAATGAAAAGATATAGCCATTTTAAGTTTTCATTATGAGCTATGTCCCCTGGAAAAAAAAATTACCTTCAGCTAAATCTGTGACCCTACACATCTGTGGATCTTTTAAACAGAGTCGTATTCAGCCAAATTACCCAAATTGCACAGATATTTTTTAATTTATCAACATCATATTACTCTAAATTATATTATCGCATTATACGAGAACATAAATATGAGGAATACTTTCATTTTACAAAACGTTTATATTCATTAGATAGCGTCCAACTTAGTTTCAAGAGTTGGGTTCATTGAAGTTTTGTTATTTTCATGGTACGTAATAGTCATAATGAGAAAACTGGAAGACGTAGGTGTAGGTGATATCTTGTGTTCGAAAAAGATTCATCAAATGAATGAAAACCTATATTGCGAATTTCATTTCTTTCGATAAAACCGTTTGTGAGATAGAACTAAAAATAACATTTTTTTAAGGTTTCTTAACAGCCTGTATCTATTGAATCGAGTCGACTCGAAAAAATGTTAGGGGAAAAAGTGTTTCTTTTGACTTCAAGAATCTACTGTTGAAATATTTGTACGGATCAAAGACTCACCCTGTAGATAAAAATCGGCTTATTTTTTATGAGATCGACCCAAAAATCTCACGCGATCGACAGTTTTAGCACCCCTGATCTAGTAGTACCCACCCAAAAGTAGCGAGAAAGGTTTATTTAACATAACAGACTATTGCACCTACACTTCTCCCCAAATATGACACTTTCACTTCAAAGGCGTTCAAAATAGTGGGCAACAATAATTTAAGAATTTTTAAATAAAACCTGTACCTGAAGAAAGTGACACATCTAGATAGTTTGAGTTAAATCTTCATATTTTGTATCCTGTTTTCCTGTATAGTAGCAATCGAGTTCGATCCCAAATTTTTCGAATGAGACTGTGCCTGGATTACCCCTAATTAAAATTATTTTAATTATTTAATGGAAAACCTCAGTAAATAGAAACATTTTTTTACAATATTTTTATAATCCCCCAGTTTAAAAAAGTCATAATTTTTTCAAATTCTGAGTAGAAAAAAAATTATTCAAATTTACATTTTCTGAGGTTTTCGATACTTATAATAATTTTGATTAGGGGTGATAATACAATAACCTAGATACAATGTGGCTGAAAAACGCTATCCCTAATCACGAATTGGCCCTGTAATTGAAAGAAATAGTTCGAAAATCGGCAAATTTAAGTATTTTCATAAAATTCTAATTATTTTGGAAACGGTACATTTTCACTGAACTAATGTTGGTGTCATTCGATAGTACTAGGTCTACTCTACCGTGATGTGAAGTTTGATTCACTAGATTTGAGACACCCTGTAGATATTTCAATTCTTTTCGTCACAGTTCGTTTTGTGAACCCGAATTTTCTAGTATGTATTCTGATTTTAAATGCATGGAAAGTGCAAAAAATTAACAAACCATACCAACTGATCTTGAAGAAATCACTTGACGCTCGGCCTTTTTTACCGAAGAAATTTATTTTTCCGCCGAGAGTGTACAACATTCCGACCCAAATTCGCGAGACGATTTCGACAGAGATTTAAATGCTTCGGATTCATTCCTAGCGGTCCGATGCATTACGGGGATCATTCCCAAAATTAATCATTGGACATGTGATTTTTTCCGAGACGCGTATAACTCTCTCACACAAATCTCCAGACGAATGCGTCAGAAGCATTCACAGAAGGCAATCATTACCTGGACTTTTTAACCCATTCAGACGCGGCTTAAGGGTTACCAGGAGCGTAGTGTGCTCTGGCAGGTCGGGCGGGTATCGTATTATGTGAAAAGCTGAAAGTTAAGCTTCGATAGAACACAATTTCCTGAAGATAAAAATTTTAATTGAATATCAATTCAAGAACGTACCTAGATTTAAAAATTATATGACCAAAATTACAAATTTTTTAGGCACTTGAAGAAAAAAGGCATGTAGCAAATTTCATTGTAGCTCAAAGACTCTAGTTTTTGAATCAAAATTCGGTTTTCGAGAAATTTTGTATATACAACAGAAAAAAATTTTTTAGGTTTTTCCTATTGGAATTGAAAAATTTATTTTAAGCTCTTTGTTGGACCAGGTTACACATTCTTTTTTAATTTTCGTATGAATTTGAAAGAGGAAAAGAGTGCTACTGGTAGTATCGAAGGAATCACTCATGTTGCTTACCCCTTTCACACTCTATACGCACAAACCCCTAGAAATAGCAATTCGATCGATCCAGCAGTTTTTGCCATTAATTGGTAGGTATTAATTGGAATATTACGATTTTTCTCCTTGAATGCTGTTGATAATAAAAAAAATGCAACAAATTTAATATTTTTCATTTTAATTTCTTATTTTCATCATGAGAAGCGCTTGAAAAATTTTTCGAAATTGAGAAAAAGTTTTTTTCAAATTTTTTTTCTGAATTTTCTTCATTGACTTAAGGAAATTTTTCTTCAAAATTTCTAATGATTTCAAACCATTCCTGTACTAATTTCGGGATCTCTTCACCTATACAAATTCAATTAAATTTTCTGAAATTGAAACTGAATTTCCCGACAAACAATTCTTTGAAAAAATTCTTTTGAAGAAAATATTGGTAATTTGACACTTGGAGCTACAATTTAGTTTCTTCAAGTTCATTGTAAGACTTTTTCCCTTCAATAATGAAAGAGAAAAGGAGAAAAATATGTTAAAAGTCACCTAGAAATTCAGAATTTTTTTATTCCTCAATTTTTTTCACTATCGAAATGGAGGCTCCAAATCTTCCATTGTGATTTATTCACATAGGATATTTATAGTTATGGATCGTTTTTCAGCAAAACAAAAAAACCTTATATTATGTAATTTCTTCTCCGATTATACAGGGTGAATATGCTATTATTCGAGTGGGTGATTCTCAGACCCATTTCGAGAAAAAAGCTTTATTTGAATGTACATATATTATATGTCGTGAACATCCTTACTGTCGAGGTATAGAGTGATGAAATTTCTTTGGTAGGATCATTGGCACTTGAAGATTTTTCCTACTCATTTTTTTTAAGGTAAAATCAGGTATCTACCTACGTTGTTCCGATATAATCCACAGTAATTACCAAATGAACTGAATAGCTCAAAAGAAGAAAATAAACATAAAACAGCAACTTCAAACAAAAGTACCTATACAGTGCGCGTAAAAATTATGGAACATAGTCATTTTCTCAGAAGAAAAATATTTGGCAACAAAATCCTGAAACAGGTCAATTTTTGTTTTACTTTTATCAAATTTTTATGCATTTTGGAAGGATTTTTGTTGCACCTTGTGCCATCCCCATCAACCCTCTAAACTTTTTGAATAGGGAAGGTGGGTTATGTGGTATTTTTTCGGCAAGGTCTTTGTATCTTCTTTACAGGCGTGCAGAAATTTTCAAGAAAGATGCTTTTATGATATCAAAACCTGTTTGATGGTTGAATTACTCATTGCCTAGTGAAAATCATTCAGTATCTAGTCTAATTTTGTATTTGCATCAAGTATGGACAACATCAATTAAATAGCTGAAAGTGAAAGAACCATAGAAATATCTGCTTCAGATAAAAATGAACATATACTGTAGTGTATGGCTAACATAAAACAGTGTAGCCGAAGTTTTCTGTAATTATGAGATTTTTCAGAAAACGATGAGAAAGGACATACTTTATTTGAAAACATCTTTTGGTTTGAATTTGGTGGATTTGTGATCATCTCCCTGAGTGGGTCGGCAATCACTTCAAGAATCATTGAACTGATCTGGTCGATACTTGATCAAATTCCATGATTGAACTAAAAACTTAATAACGTGAGTTTCACTAGCAAGCCAACAAGAATTTTTCAGCCACGACACGTTTTTAGCTATCACAGTAGCATATCAGTCATCTAGTTTAACTCCATCCACCTGAAGATGCTACTCTGTAATACCGAAACACATGTCAAATAACTTTTGTAAGTGAAAATCACGTACTTAATTCGGTTTTTAGTTCACTTCTATGATCTTAAACAACAAAAGAATGATTACAATGATATCATTTTGAAGCTCTCGCAAATTTATGAATATGCTGAACAGTTCCTGTCGGAGCTCGTTTCGGTGTAAAAAAACTCGTCGGAAATAATGGATGAAATAGATTGAGTCGATGAGTTTTTGAGCGAAGTATTGTTTTTTTTTTGAAAATTCATTTATTTGATTGATGAGGTGTTTAAACTGATCGCTTTCAGGTAGTAATTTGATTCATTTCGTAGCACTTCAGGTGTGATCTGTTTACTTTTTCATTTGAGTGAAAAAAGGGTTGTAATGTTTCGATGTTCTCCTAGAACAAAATACCAAATTCTTGGAATATGGTTGCTATGTTTCAAATTTTTAATAGAAATAGGTAAATTGGTAAATAGAATATGTAATTCACAGCAGTAAAAAGTTTTCAGACCAATCTGATTCGGAAATTAAAACACCAAGTATGTAGATAATAATTTCGTGTGCAGCGAGTGGGAGAGGTAAGAAAGATCAGCTGATTTAGAGTGTTTGAAAATCGTTATCGCCGAGCGAACCGCTACATCTTGAAGGCCTCGAAAAATGTCAGACGAAAGACGAATAAACCAGAGCGTGACTGGCCAATAATAGGCTCGACCCGAGAGCCAGATCGGAAATGAGAAAAAATCCGTGATTTTAGACTTTTACCAAACGCAAAAGTGAACAAATCTTTGTGTATCGTTAGTTGGACAAAACTGATAAAAGTTGGGAATAAGGCTAAGTAATTTCGAGAGATGTGGTTATATATTTGTGATTTACTTCATTATAATGTTGCATTATGAAAATTCAGCGTCTTCATAATTCACTTATGATTTACAAAAAGTATTCATAACGGAGTTTCTCCTCAAAAATGTATAGCACATGCATGGAGCAAGTAGGTACTATAGGAGAAGAATAGGAAATTCCAAGTTGGATATCTAAATGTTTCTGTTGATCACCAAGATTTCGATCCACAAAAAGATCCAAGAATTGTCAACTACGTTAAAAAGGAAATTCATTCTTTCATAAATAGCGATAATGATGTATCTATATGTCTTTTTCTGCAGAGAGGTTATGATACGAATGGCCGTGCTTTCCTTTACCATTTTTTCTCAATCAGCTCGATTTAAAAGATACAGGCTATTGAAAAACCTTAATAAAATTCATAGTTTTACTCATCCCACAAACCGATTTATCTAATGAAATTAATCTTTTTCGAATAAAAGGTATCACCCACGTTTATCAATTTTTTCACTATGATCATTCATTATGTACCATAAAAATATGTACCAAAAATGCAAAGAACCCAACTCTCGAAACTATCTAATGAATATTCGAACTTTTTGTGAAATAAAATTATTCTTCATATTTTCTCGTATAATGCGCCGTTTTCGAGTAATTTGTAATGTGCCTGTGAAATTCGAAAAATTGATTTCTTCCACCGAATGCAATTCTTTTTAAAAGATTCACAAATGTGTAGTGCCACAGATGGTTATTCTGAAGGTAATTTTTTGTTTTTCCAGGGGTGGCACAGCTAATTATGAAAATTTAAAATGGCTACATCTTTTAATCACGAATTTTCAATTTTCATGGTATTTTTTATATTTAGAGGAAAATCAGATTTTAATAGAATTTGTTATATCTATTTTTGCCAAACTTTTTAACTGATTAGCGAAAGAAAAAAATAGGAATATGTACCTATTCATATTAGATTTATCTGTACGCATCAAATTCAAAAATTCCAAAGAGTTATAGGTATTTAAAAATAAAACGTTTATAATCGAAAACGAAATAAAGATGCCAACACAAGTCACGATTTCATTGCTTGTCTTGTATCGTGGTAGGATCCCAAATTGATTCAAATCACAAAAGGATGTTCCACCTTTTATCTGCTCCGTTCGTCGGAACCCCCTCCACTTACTTTCCACGGAAAGCTTGAATACCCCGACTAACAATTTTCAGGAATGCGTCCGCACGGCACTGTTCAAACGGGCTCGAAAGAATGCACAACCAACGGAATCCAGAACCAAAAAAAAGGGAGCACTGAAAACTTTTGCAGGAAATAGGCGATACATTCTCTCGGTGAGTTAGGGAACTTATTGTTCAATGGCGTTGATTTAAATAACTCAAACCGGAGTAAGGCGGTCACGCTCCTCCGATTGGTCGATCTCTGGAAACGGGGCGGGCCCAGCATCCACGTGCATCTGGACCACACGTGCTACCACCGAACAGCTTCACCTCATCTCAGTGCAACAAAGACCTCATCTGTGGGTGGTCAGTTCTGTGCTCATGCTCCGCCTCTATTCGGAAATGATCGGGTGTCTTCGTAAGCCACCCCTCCAATGTACCCCGGTAAAGTAAATACTCACTCATATTGAGGTGATATTGTTTATTTTTTGCTTTTGAAGTGAAGTGGACGTGCAGTTAGTGCGCGGGTGGACACATTTTAAAAATATGAAAGTGGTTTACGTGTTTATGTTCATTTGCGGGTGTGCTTTCACCCTAGGAGAGGTGGCTGGAGGGAGGAACAAGAACCGGGGAAAAGGATCTATGTGGTGGTACGTCGGATTTTATTTCAACTTGGTGGAAATTGAGAAGAAAATTTTTTCATTGATGGGGTTTCGTTGATTCGGAAAATATTTCAACCCTGTTACTCGGAGGACTTTTTACGCTAATATCAAAAGTTCGAGCTCACTCAAAATCACTTTTAAAATCCTAACATTGTAGGTAACCATCCAAGATTTTTATTAAACACTCATATTTTTTGGAGTGAATTGAAATAACATTTCGCTAAATAATTTGCTAATGCAGTGAAGGAAAAAGTGAAATACTACAATTTGGTACCTGACAAATAGTTTCCTTAACATTTCTTCGGTGGTAAAAATGTCAGTGCCCTCATATATCATTTAATAAGTACGAAGGATCTAATAAATTGGTTATCCCCACAATTGAAATGATTCGAGTTATCTAAATTGCTATTCTTATTGATATTAATACTCGTATTCATAATAGCATAATGTTTTCACTACCTCAAACGAATGAGGATAAAGTAAAAAATTATACCTGACAATCAATATAACACGAACGAAAGGAATCATATGCTGTTAATGATCTATATACCATCAAACGTTTATGAATATAGCAGGTAATTCTATTAAACTATAAAACTTATAAGGGGAGGATGATATATCTATCCCTAAATATTATAGGTATTCACGTTTTTCAACCACCTTTGGATATAAAAAGTAAAATTGAAATTGGAAAATAAGTTTGAAATATTCTTCCAAAGAAGTGCTACTATGCCATTTTGATTAATTAATTGAGCCATCAGAAATTCTAGCCTCATATCGAATTCAAAAGCTACATAATCATTAATCATTGAAGTTCGGTTTCTCAATGGGAGGTAGACTGATAACTTATAAATATTAAATCGAATTACCAACTTCGGATTTCGAAATTCGAATATATACAGGGGGAGTCTTTGACTCGTATAAATATTTGAACATGTTATTCTTGAGGTCGAAAGAAACACTTTTTTCCTTTGCCATTTTTTCCGCGTAGGCTCAGTTTAAAATATACAGGCTGTTCAAAAACCATGAAAAAAAAATTATTTTCAGTTCTATCTCACAAACGGTTTTATCGAATGAAATGAATTTCGGAATGTTGTTTTTCATTTACTCGATGAATCATTTTCGAACACAAGATATCACCCAAGTTTTCCTGTTTTCTCATTATGACCATTACGTACCATAAAAATACCAAAAATTCAAAGAACCCAACTCTTTGAAACTAAGTTGGACGCTAACTAATGAATATTTGAACGTTTTAAAAAATAAAAGTATTCCTCATATTTTCTCATATAGATAATGCGCCATTTTCGAGTAATTTGATGTTCATAAATGAAAAAGTATCTATGAAATTTGAAAAATTGGTTATTTTGTCTGAATAAAACTCTGTTTAAAAGATTTACAGATGTTTAGTGTCACAGATTCAGCAAGTTATTCTGAAGATAATTTTGATTTTCCAGGGGTGGCACAGCTCATTTTGAAAATTCAAAATGGCTATATCTTTTTATCAGGGCCGAATCAGAAAAAAGTGTTTCTTTTGACCTCAAGAATCTACTGTTAAAATATTTGTACGAGTCGAAGACTCACCCTGTATACCTGATTGATCCTAACGTTAATAAGACCTTATGAGGTATATACCTCAGAAATCTCAGAGTATTCAGAACACAGCGTATATTTCGAAAACATTAATTGAAAAATCAAGATATCTAAAAACTTACTGAAAGCTCCCAGAATCTTATAATACTTTTTCCTCAATAAAAACTTCCTGGAAGATCACATTATTTATTCTCTAGTGTGAAACACGGGAGAAACAATACCTTTCAAATAAAAAGAATTTTTTTGGACATGTTTTGGGAGTGTTCATAACCGCTATACATTGTTGCTTATAATTTCCAATAGTTTTGCAATTTGTTTCACCAACATGATTCAATCCAGAAAATAATGGGTGAAAATGAGTTTATATTCTAGCTAGATGATAAGTTTTATTCCTAAAGAAAAATCCACGATGTGGTTACTAGATTCACAAACTGACATATCATTAGAAAACTATGATATACAGTCCCTGGCCAGTTTATTAGACGCACTGAGAATTTTTTTTATATTTACTGGTATTGTCCGAGGAAAAAGCAGAATATTTGAATTTCATTTCCACTGAATGTCAGTTTTATCTACGACTCTCATTAAATTGTTCTATTTGGCATTTATTTTTGATGTTGTAGTATTAGTACTTAAGTATGAATCAGTACTATGTATATCCAGTATATCCAGTGGACGTCTTGGATTCTGCAGGTTCGGACGTTATTTCGATAATCCACATATGAAATCATTATCCTCGAATGCTGCAAACCGAACAATTCTGCATTAATAGTATGAAGCTCTCATAGCTACACAGGGTGGCTCAGCAAAATATTAGAATTTCATGTTTAATCATCAATAAATCAATATTTTTTATTGAATATGATATATTATATGTGAAAACCATTTACAGATTAAGTATATGTAACATATACATTCAATTTAATAATTCAATATTGAGATTTTGCATCGAATCAATGCGTCTAATAATATGGCCAGGGACTGTATATTCCAAGGAAGTGATTGAAATTAGGGACCGGAAATCACGTTTATGAGTTAACTCCCCAAGATAAACCCAAATGAGTCATCCCAGGTCGAATTCGGAAGGAATTCTCCTCACCTATCCACACACCCCGGTCCGCTTCCATGAAACCCATCAACGCTACATCATCCTGCGTCGACTAATTCAAAAGTTCCCCATGCAAGACCTGACCCAATTGGTACCCGGATCACGTAGGCCGCGACCTGCAAATTTCACGAAAATAGAATCGCAATTGCCGTGGTGACATGTTGGCGAAGTGACAGAGGAGATTTAAGGGACTCACTCCGGATCGTGTTCTGATCGCCACGACGTCCATCCATCAATCCGTCCGGACTTATACCCGTCTCTTTTTCTCCGTTCCCGGAGCATTCGGAACGAGTGGCCCTTGTTTTTGCGGTCGAAATTGATGTAATTTATGTATAGGACCGTTTCGTTGTCCTCTCAGCGTAGTCGAGTGGTGGTTCCTGGTCGATCTGTTTTCATTTATTCATTTGTTTCGAAGTAACAACGAATCCATTTCCTAATATGAACATAAATTAGTTTTTTCGCGCGTATGACACGCATTGGAATCTTGGAACGGCATTTTATGGGTTAGGGGAGATTATTTCACTTTCTGACAGAAAATACGAAAATATAACACTGCAATGGCAAAAAACTGTATGGCAAAGATTGCCATGTCCACAAGAGGAAAGAGCATGTCGGAGTTCTATAGTTCCTTGACCATGACCCGTATAGATATTTCAACAGTAGATTCTTGAGGTCAAAAGACACACTTTTTTCCTCAACCATTTTTCAGAATCGGCCCTATTCAAAAGATGTAGGCTCTTGAAAAACCATAAAAAATGTTATATTCAGTTCTACTTATCTCACAAACGGTTTTGTCGAATGATATGAATTTCGGAATATAGTTTTTAATTTATTTAATGAATCTTTCTCGAATACAAGATATCACCCACGTCTTCCCGTTTTCTCATTATGACCATTGGGTACTGTACCAAAAATTCAAAGAACCCAACTCGTGGACGCTATCTAATGACTATTTGAACGTTTTGTATAAATTTTTTGTATAAAAAAGTATTCCTCATATTTTCTCGTATAATGCACCGTTTTCTAGTAATTTGATGTTAAAAGATTGAAAAGTAGCTTTGAAATTTGAAGAATCGGGTACTTTCGCTGAATAACACTTAAAAAGATCCATAAATGTGGTGTCACAGATTATGCTAGTTTTTCTGAAGGTAATTTTGTTTTTCCAGGCGTTGCACAGCTCAATATGAAAACTTAAAATGGTATATCTTTTTATCAGGGCTGAATCGGAAAAATGGGTATAGAAAAAAAATGTTTCTTTTGACCTCAAGAATCTGGTGTTAAAATATTTGTCAAAGACTCATCCTGTATAGGTAGTTACAAGTTGTGAAAAATATTCACAAACTCCATAAATCGTACGTTGATTATTCATTCCAAATTGTTATTATGTGATGTAATATCTGATTTATTCAAATTATTGGAGTCCAATACACAGTGGTCCGTTGAAAAATAAATAACTGTTGTAGTGTCAAATAGGTAGTCAAAATATTTCCAAGGAGTTCATATTTCAAATCCATGGATTTTCTGAAGTATACTTGCTGCAAGGTTCACATGTTGTAGCATAAAATGGGACGCTGAATCAAGTACCTAATTTTCTACTGCTCTATTTACTCACTTCTTAAAGCCCAATAGGTTGAATTGAAATGATCAGACCTGCTGATGTTTCTACTGCCCTTAGGGATGACGGCATTATCATTTTTCAGAGAGTTGATCTTTAATTATCCTCGAAAAATGGTTATATTGAGAACTCATTTCAGTATTTATAAATTATAATTCACAGAAAATCAATTGTGAAGCATCGCCTGCTACATTTACTTTTAAAATTTCTCATCCGTCAATATAATAAAATAATTAGAAGATGATATCGTATGAACCATGCTTCTTAACATGTAGAACAACACCGTATTCGAAGGAAGTCAATAAATGCAACCGTAGTTTTTTACGAACTTTGACTAAAATAATTAGGTCAATTTTTTAACGAGTATATGAAGTGTTTCAAAGATCGTATATGAAATCCAAATTCATCTGCTAGATTTTCTGTATGATGCCTACTATTAATTATGAAAGAAATTAGTACACCACCGAAAAGTTGAATAAATGAGTAGATATTCGCTCAAATCCTTGTTGCGTTAGTGAAATCGAAGATTCAAAAAATTTTCGAGTGGAGCTTAATCGTGTAGATATTCCAAAATGAATCCATCCCTTAATAGTCTAATTACAATTTCAAATAACCTAATTCATATTCAAATTCGTACACGTAGGAAGATCCATATAATGAATGCTGCGTTAAGAATCCACAGGCATCTTATGTAGAAATTGTACCACTGGATGTCACTATAATTGTGAATAAATAGTGGTTCAGATAAAATCGGAATATGGCAGAATGAATAATTACCGGACAATTTATGTCGGTGGCCATATACAGTCTACTCGGGTAGAAGCTACAGAGAACCATTCGTTCTGTAAAGACAGATTATTACTGTATGCAAACTAAGGCTCAATTATTTTTCTCCGTATGATCCATTATGTGATGAATTGGGCTTCTACACACGTGCAGAGTTTTATTTTGGTCAAAATGGTATATTGTATATTAACTCACTGTTCAATTTGACGTTTTACTTAAAAAAAAAGATCATAATGATTAGAACTTGAAACTATGTCGCAGCGAAATATTTTTATAAAATTGGTACATACTATTGTAAACATTATTGGGAAAAAAAACGCATCCTCATCCATTTCCACATCGAAGAATTTAAAATTTACAACGAGAAATGTCTCGCAAACTATTTGTTGAAAAATATGCTATAAAGGACATTTTTCATCAGGAATAAATGCTAAAAATAAGGGACAAAATCTTTTGCTTATTAAGTCAAAGTCAAAATGAAACATACGATTCAATGAATTCAATTCATAATAATATTTCGATCGAAATATAGCAACGCTGACTTACTAATAGTGTGCTTCTGAAGATCTATAAAATTTCATCAGAAAATTTCTCCTTTCCTATCATAATTTACTCATTGTCGCCATAAAATTTTGGAAGAACTGTTTCATTAACGACTTGTTTGCGAATTTCACCTTTTTGAATTAGTTATTCACAACTAGGTACAGTGAAATCTTTATCAGAAGAACTTCTGCTTCGGAAGTTATGTAGGGACAAATATATGGATAACCCAAGAACATGCATTACCATTTATGATACTAGTTCAGGATTATTTTTCCGAGGACTCGAACTTTTCTATCCAATATTTTTGTCAAGTCTGATACACTGTACAATTTGCTCAAAAATTTTTTTATGCCAGGCTTAAAAAATAGTCAAAATACAGCTCCAAGTTCCACAGGACTTTCTTTAACAACATTTTAGCAAATGAAATTATGTGGAATTATTGATATTACTGAGAACTATTGGGAATCAAGCTCACTTAGAACTTCGTTAGATATCGAAAAATATATATGGAATTCCTTTCGTTCAAATTGGAACTCATTGAGGGAAAAGAATTTCTCAACAATTTTTGCGATTTAAATTCCTTTGTTGAAATATTCAGACAACTCATGTTACATTGGAGATAAACATAATATAGTGTTTTTGTATTTTTGTTTCTCATTCTACAGGGTGAGTCTATGACTCATACAAATATTTCAACAGTAGATTATTGAGGTCAAAAGAAATAACATTTTTATCCTTTACCACTTTTTCCGAATCTTAAAGTTAAAGGTACACGCTGTAGAAAAACCAAAAAAAATGTTATTTTTAGTTCTCCCTCACAAACGGTTTTATCGAAATGAAAAATTCAAAGAACACAACTCTTGAAACTGAGCTGGACGCTATCTAATGAACATTTGAACGTTTTGTAGTAATTTGATGTTCAAAAATTAAAAAGTAGGTTAAAATTTGAAGAATTGGTTACTTTAACTGAATACAGTTCTGTTTAAAAGAACCACAGATATGTAGTGTCACAGATTTAGCTAGTTATTCTAAAGGTAATTTTGTTTTTCCAACAGGGCCGAATCAGAAAAAATGGTAATAGAAAAAAAGAATCTACTATAAAAATATTTGTAGGAGTCGAAGACTCGCTCTGTAGCCTCTGTATGAAGGTGTTTGACTTAAATGTAACTACCTACTGAAAAAAATTGATTGAGCTCTTCCAATATATTTCTTCCATCAATATATTACCGATAATATCAACAATAAATTCGGTTTTGGTGATAAACCTTCGTAGTCAATCTTTGAAAAAAATCTCAAAGCCTTCCTAGTTTTTGTCATATGTTTCTAAACCTACTGACATTTAAGATGATAATTTCAAATTTCCATCATTCTGTGTCGTTCTCAAGGATATGCCATCCACATACGGGATTTTAGGATGGGAAATACACATTTGTTGCCCTTTTTTACTTTTTATTTGTTGTTAGCACAGCAATCTTGGCATATTTAGTCGAAAACTCCGGAGACTTCAACGGGCGACCAAGCGCGAAACCTGTCAATCATCGCTGAAGGAAAATGGAGAGTTTTGCGGTTCCGCAACAAGACCATAGATCGTTACTCATCTCTACCCCGCCATAAAACGAAACTTTCACTTCTGCAAGCCCGAGAATTCACACCAGACTCATCCCGTCGTCATCATTCTCGACTAATCTTCAGTTTCCAATACCTGGACAAGTCGTCACATCAAGTTACCGTCGACTGGTTTCTTTTGTGCGTTTTTTGCGTTTTGGCGTTTCCTCTGTGTCGATACATCAACGTTCGTTACAACAGAAGAGACGGGCGCAATTTACGCCGTGCTGCCATCTTAGACTGTTAATGCGGTATTAATTGCCGACGATGAACATCAAGTAGGCTGCATGACGGAAATTAATACAGAGTTATTATACGAGATATGTGCGTACAGGTGTTTGGATTGTCGGTTTCTCGTACTGCTTTGAGAACTCGCAACATCCTATATGTGAAGGATCGTTTTTTTTTGTCGCGGTGTTGGGATTCCAGAACCCTCGTTTGTGTGGAGTGTGGAGCGCAGCTATGTAGGCTCTAATGATAATCAAGAAATTCCCTCGAGAGAATGTCATGGTCTATTTACTTCGAGGGGACACTAAACTAGCCTACTTATTTTCGGATTCTTGCCATTACAGGTATAGATATGTATCTACCAACTGAATTCTGAAATGACTACCCTTTCTTCCATCAACAACCAGTAAATTTCAGAGGACACTAAAGTCTATTCAAAAATTGTAAGGTAGAAGCTGAATTATGGGATCCAGAATGTTCATCCCTTAACCATTCCATTTAGGGTGAGTTTATACGACAAATAAAATGAGAATCGAAATAACACAAAATAACAAAGCCATTTGGCAGTCAATAGGGCACAGATTCCTAGCTAAGAACCACCTAGCAAAATAGAAATTTGTGTGGTGAAAAATTAATTCAAGGGATGGAGTTATTCAAGGCCTTACGCTCAGAAACACTAATTATACTAGGTGTATTTGAAGATGAGGTTTTTTTTTCAACAGAAGGTAGAACTGGTCGAAATGCAGCGTTTCACCAAAAATCGCTTATACAAAATAACAAAGTTGAAAAAAGAATTGAAAAACTTAGGTATGCCAAATTGTTCTCACTATTTTTTCGTAACTTACAGGATTTTATGGAATGGCTCATTTCGATAGCAACTGACTGAAAAGACTTGAGACACAAGTGTAAAAAAGAGAATAATACTTCAAAATCTCAGCAATAAAATTCGTCCAAATTATTCAAGAATTTTTTCACAATGGGCATCACAATCTTCTTGTTCGAACATTCCAACAATCGTCGTAAAAATGGGATGAAATGGGGAAACATCATAGCACTCTATCAGCATTTCTAACATAAGCACGTTCGAGAAACTGCCTCGATTTTCAACATTTTTTTTTACCCTAAATTGTACGATACAACTGATGCAACAATTATGATTCTCTCAAAAGTGACCTGATGCATTTAATCCGATGAACTTGGTACTAAACCATTCATTGTCCAGCCTTATGTTTATGTTCTGTTTCGTTTTTGAATCATTTTTATATCAATAGTTCAGCATATTGTATAACTAACCTTGTGAGCGTGATGACAGTTCTGTTGCAGAGTAATTACAGTTGCAAGTTGAAATGAAATATGAAAATATTGAAAAAATTCTT
This sequence comes from Coccinella septempunctata, assembly GCF_907165205.1. Taxonomy (NCBI): domain Eukaryota; kingdom Metazoa; phylum Arthropoda; class Insecta; order Coleoptera; family Coccinellidae; genus Coccinella; species Coccinella septempunctata. Next base: position 25,212,539 of record NC_058192.1, read on the forward strand.
AGTATTGCAAATTATCGGTGAGCCGTTGCCTCAATAATTTCAAACATATATTTCCATCTTTATCCCTTTATAATAAGGCCTCATTCACTTCCAACTAGGAGGAACCCCACCTCATTACCTACTTTCATCAAGTGAGGCTACGGCCAATTGATCTCTTTCAAGAGAAATGGATTGGTAGAAGAGGGCCAATTAAATTGCCACACTCCCCAGACTTGATGCCTTCAGGTTTTTTATTTTGGGAACATTTGAAGGCTGTTGCATATAAAACACAACCCCGAGATGTAGAAGAATTGAAAGTAAGAGTATACGCACAACATGCCCAGAAATTTAAGTTGGAATTTTCAACAACTTTAGGGCGGAATTTAAAAATAGGTTATATTTTGTCTGAAAATAACGGACAACATTTTGAAAATCTTTTGTAGTAAAAAATTTTATATAATTTTCATGATTCGTTGCAACTCTTGGTATCGTAATTATTTTGCTTTATTTTTTTCTATTTTTCGGAGGTAGGTACTAACAAAAAAGTTCAAGGGTAGGTATGGAATCTTTGAAAAAGAAATCGAATACCTCAAAGCAAATAAATGTTTATTCTCGTGAAGAAATAATCTTTGGACTCGTGTGTTAAACTTTCTTCTCATGAATACACATTCATTTAACTCATTTGTTGTATAAATAACTACATGAGTTGCTTTCATCACGCTCACAGGGTTGACACAAATGGTTTGGGACCAGCAGTATTAAATGTCTCCCTACGACCCAAATTTTCTTCTTTACGTATTTTTCTGATTCTGCATGTGGGCTGACAAATTAAGGCTGGTCACTGTTCAAATTGACGCGCTGTAGATCTTTCTATGGGGTAAAATTGTTGGAGGTGTAGCATCAAAAAATCTGAGGACAAAATCCAATTGAGTTCGAATTGCTGACATTTTAACCATAGTGCTGTTGTTTCCATTCGCGTCAACAACATTATGTTGGAAATGTCGTCATTTCGAATGACCATTCATCGAGCGCCGAACAGGAGCTGCAGGAACTGGAGGAATTCCTTGAAGGACGTGGATCCTTCCGAGAAAAGGACGGGATGGACCCGAAGCAATGCGGTCGCATCCACTCCAATAATCCCACTTTATCTACAGCGTGGTCGCAATTCAGTCTTGTTAAAACTGAATGAAAACCTATTACTTAAGCCATTCAGATAATATAGATAGCGGTCTCCGGGTTACAAATCAGGTAGTCTTAAAGGTACTTTATAGTTGAGATAAGACAAGGGACATCCGAGGAGTCGAAAATGTGAACTTCTGGTAATAAAGATCGAGAAAACTGAATCCCAAGTCGACAAAAATTCGGTGCGAGGCAGTAAAGTCGAAAGAATGCTTCAATAAATTCTGGAAGATATCAGACCTACGTGATAGAAATGTATAAGAAGAAATAGCTCATGGTCTCTGATGAGAAAACGAAGCTGTTTCATTATGGATATTTATTACGATTTTTATACAGAGTAGAACTCCTTGGGAAAGTTCAAATAAAATATTCGAAGTGAAATAGAGATTCCCATTCAGAATACCAAGATAAGTTTCCAAACATGCTATGCCAAAAAGTATTGGTTCTTTCAAAATTTGTTCCAAGACAGACCAAGTTATTTGTTATATAGCCTTGATTTTTCACAGTTTGAAAAATCAGCAATTACCAAGGAAGAGAACAACATAAAGTTAGGAAAAGGATAACCTTAATGTGAAAAATAACAAATACACACATAACATATTCTTAGCATTTATGAGAAATCAATAGTTATAGTTTTAGAAGGAGGTTACATGTCACTGCGACCTGAAGGTCTATTGTGTCCCCTATCAGAGCTGTTCTCAGCGCCCCCTACAGCTTTATAGCTTGGCCTCCAGCTATGGAGTTCCAATGAACTTCATTATCTGAGAGGGCTTCAAGGAGTCTATGATAATATGATGGTGTCTACTTCTTTGAAGTCGGGTAAATCTCGTTTTACGATATTTTAAAGAAATTCGGAAGAACAATCACAATTGAAATTGAAATAATTTGGAGGTAGACGTTCTGACTACAATTTCAAGAAGAGGTTCTAGAGTTTTGGGAAGAGTTAAAAGCGCTTAAACCTCTTAGGCTACGTCGTCACTTCGATGGTGAATGTAAATACATAATACAATGTGTAAATAATTTGTTTCAAAACACAAAGTGTATTTACCCCAACGGAGACTATTTTGCAGAGTAAAATATTTTGTACCTCCGGTGTTCTCATGCAGAGGCTACTTAAAGTCTCGATTTCTACATATTCTTTCATCCTTTGTGAAATCACCCACTATTTTACCACAGTTCAGAAGTACATCATAAAATTAAATCCATATACTATCGTACACTCTATGAAAAATATTTCATTACTAGCTGACCCGGCAAACGTTGTTTTGCCATATAAATAATTTCCTTTTGTATGTTGTATTATGTATGTATCATAAAAAAATAGAAATTAAAATTTTGTCTAAAAAATAAAATAAAAATTTAGGGGTGGACTACCCCTAACATTTAGGGGGATGAAAAATAGATGTTGGCCGATTCTCATAGATACCGGATAAGCACAACAAATTTCATCAAAATCGGTCAAGCCGTTTCGGAGGAGTATGGCAACGAAAACTGTGACACGAGAATTTTATATATTAGATTTTCACTATTCCCAACAACACTAACGAAGCAGTACTTTCAAATTTATTTGTAACCATGTAATACAGAAACAGGCTTAACCATTCATTCAATCTGGAACACTATACAGGGTGAGTCTTTGACTAATTGACAATATTTAAACAGTAGATTCTCAGGCCAAATGAAATACTTTTTTCCTATACCATTTTTTTCGATTCGACTCCAATAAAAATATATAGCTATTCGTAGATCGTTCAAACAGAGTTGTATTCAGCCAAAGTACCCAAGTTTTCGAATTTCACAGATATTTTCCACTTTTGTAAACAAATTACTCGAAAACGGTGCATTATACCAGAAAACATGAGAGATACTTTAAGTTTACAAAATGATCGAATATTCATTAGATAGGGTCCAACTTAGTTTCAAGAGTTGAAGACGTGGGCGATATCTTGTGCTCGGAAAAGATTCATGAAATAAATTGAAAACATTGAAAACCATATTCCGAAATTCATCTCATTCCATAAAACCGTTTATGAGATAGAACTACAAATAACATTTTTTATGGTTCTTCAACAGTCTGTATCTTTGAAACCGAGCCGATTCGGAAAAAATGGTAGATAAAAAAAAGTGTTTCTTTTCACCTCTAGAATCTACTGTTAAAACATTTATAGGAGTCAAAGACTCACCCTGTGTACACTCAAACACTTAAAAGAATAAGTAGAACTCGGGAATAGTAGTTTCTAAATTTGAAGGATTCGTGGTTTGCTCATAGACAAACAAAATTTAACTCCATTATATATATGGTTATTGATTAACAAGATGAAAGTTTCTACTGCAGAAAAATTGGACTTAACTCGGGTGAGCTTTTGTTACACATGACTATTTCTTGCATGCCGCCCCTGGCACCGGGTGCTGGCTGCGGTGGACTGAGACAAATGGAAGCATCGTCAGATCCGGTATTAAGTGAAGAATCCTATATTAGTCCACGGTAGTGGCGTGTTTTTTGTCGGTCCTTGTGACATACCTTTCGGCCGTGGAATCCGCTGCTCAAAGATAAGGGGTTAACGTATGACCAAGACTAAGACCATAGATAACAGCTAGATGATGCTGTTCTCACGCTCCTCTGTACCGCTGATACGCCACCCGTTCATTTCTGTGACTTGGCTGACCGTCGTTCGTCAATTTCTTACACCGTCGACTGTGTGAGTTGTTAGTTTTTGCGATTAAGATGTAAGATTCGCATTGGCGCCGACTATATCTATGTGTTGACCGTCACACGCATAGACTTATAAATAACATGGACTCCGCATGTGAGAGAGAAGTCGGTTGGTTGAATAAGATGGAGAGTTTGTGGGCAAGCTGTCAAAAGGTTATAGAACACAAGTTTATGCGAAAATTTTCTTCAATAAATTTTAAACAAGCTTCCGAGAAGACACACAGAAATTCCATAGCATTCCTTCGAAATCAATTATGTCAAAAAATATGTGAGTTTTAGTCAAAAATAGATGTAATGAGAATAATAATCAACGTATCATCACCTTGTGGGCAAAGTCTGCGAAAATTGTAAAAATTTTCCATAATAAATGTTCAACAAGCTTCTGAGAAGGCAAACAGGAATTCCTTAACATTCCTTCGAAATGGAAAATATAAAAATTATGTGAGTTTCATTCAAGAATAAATAT